>NC_068292.1:942500-970000 GCF_025860055.1 Xyrauchen texanus | reverse complement strand
GTCACTGAGAGTACTTCCACAAAGGTGTGAATGACAAACAACCAGACAGATTTGGCACAACCCAGTTTCTTTTAGCACAAGCACACACAGAGCAGCACTGCGCAAAGCAGAGACATATTGATCCATGTGACTGCATACGGCAAGAGCTGCTGTATATTTCTGAGTGGTGGTCTGAAAATGTGAGTGGTGATTGTCCATGCAAAAATCACGGTTGCTAGGGTGATCCGGATGGTTTCTTAGGTCTTCTGGGTGGTTGCTAGGTGGCAACTTAAGTCAAAACAGTCCAGCCTCAAGTCTCTATGAAATTCTATTCCCTAGATATGACTCAGATCCCCCTTTCCATGTAAGTATCTTGGATTGTTCTGCCCAATTTATTGTCTACCAGAAAAAATCACAAATCTGAAAAAGTACTTGAACACATTGTTGAGTGCACACATATAATAAATGGTCCTAAATGTAATGAGATTTGGTCCTGAAATTAATTACGCCCACAATGTAATACCATTTGGTCCTAAATGTAATACAGGCCCCAAACACAAATACTTTTAATCATAAATATAATAAAAGGGTCTTAATGTAATGACTATTTGGTTGTAAATGTAACAAACAGCCTTAATGAAACAACCGTTAGTTCTAAGTGTAATAACAGCTAAATGTAATTGTAATAAAACAGTATTGTAATACAGTTTAGTACATGTATTATATTTACAGCCTCTAATAAATTAATGACCAAATAGTATTACATTTAGTGTCTTTATTACATTTAGGACCGAATGCTATTAAATGTTTTGCCTTCATTGTAGTTAGGACCAATAGTTATTATATTAGTTATTATATTAAATTTAGGACATTCATTACATTTAGGATCAACAGTTATAGGACCTTTATTACATTTAGGACCAATAGTTATTACATAAAGGATGTTTATTAAATTCAGCATTGTGTTGTTACATACATTTTTTTTTTACATTTAGGACCAAATGTTATTACTTTTAGACCTAACTGTTATTGCATATAGGGTATTTATTACATATATGTCCAATAGTTATTACATTTAGGACCTTTATTCCATTTAGGACTAAATGCTATTTTATTTAGGGATTTCATTACAGTTGGGTCAATAGTTATTACATCAAGAACACCAAGTGTTGTTATAGGACCATTGTTACATTTAAGACCAAACATTGTTACATTTAGGATTAATAGTCATTACATTTAGGACCTTTATTCCATTTAGGATCAGCAGTTATTACATTTAGGACCTTTATTCCATTTAGGATCAGAAGTTATTGCATATAGGACCTTTATTAACATAAGGACCAAATGTTATTACATTTTGGATCCATAGATATTGTATATAGGACATTAACTAAATTTAGGATCAATAGTTTTTGCATACAGGACCTTTATTACATTTAAGACCAACTGTTATTAAATGAAGGGACTTCTTTAAAGTTAGGACCAATAGTTAATCATTTAGGACCTTTATACCATTTAGCATCAACACTTATTACATTCAAGAATGTTATAACATTTAGGACCAAATGTTATTATATTCTGGGCCTTCATTAGAGTAAGGAACAATTTTACATTTAGATCCATTATTCAATTTTAGATCAACAGTTATTACATTCAGGGCCTTAACTTCATTTAAGACCAAATGTTACTACATATCAGGCCCTTAATTCATTTTAGGACCAGTTATTACACTTGTGCCCTCTACACACCTCTCCTCAATAACCCACAAGGTTTGATGTATAATTCATGTCTGCAGCACAAACATCACAACATGTAATACTTACTCATATGATTAGGGATTTACAAATGAGCAATAATAGCAGTGATGCTTGACATAGATATAGACATAGCTGCATAATTACTACAGCACATGTACTTTTTTTGCATGTGTATGATTAATCTTATAATCATGCTGCAAATATGCCTCTATCTGAAATTACACTATCAAATAATTTGGGTCATTATGACCCTAAAACCCTTAGTTTGCTTGGAGAGAAAAAAAAACAACAACAAAAACCTTAGTGGAGAAGTTCCACATATCTAATTATGTAGGGATAGAAACAACAGCACTCTATTGTTAGTTTACTAGTTTTCTGTTTGAGGTGTTATGTCAAATTGGTGTTCCAGTGTAAATGAGCACATTCCTCTGCACTCATAAACACAATAGCCTAATCTGTGCAAAGACAAGGAGAGAAAATGCAGAGAGCTTATGTATTCAAAGTTTTCGGCTGTGAGATTAAAAATTTCCTCTCCAAAATATCATTGCAAAGTTGTGCATAAAGCGCATACTTCCATTTCAAGCAAATCCAGTCAGCCAGTGCTATTGGAGCGTTTCTACGGCCTACTCTGCTTTCCAAAGCATTAGTCCTGCACAGTCAAATGCATCCGAATACAATGACTCAAAAACTATTCCTCCTCTGTATTCACTGCACCAACTAAATCATATGGTCAAGGTTGTGTGAAGCCAGACTATAATGAGATCATTTCCCATTCTCTTTCACTTGCCTATCAAACTTCATACAAATAGCTTGACTTTCCGTATCCTGAAAGTTTGAATAAAGAACTTGACAAAGCAACAGCTTTGTCTGCTACATAATATGCTATATGACTTTTAGCATAAAGGACCATAAACTCCATTTCAGTCCAGGACAATAACATTAACTTAGCCGGTGAGCTGCCAACCCAAGAAGCCTTTGGATGGGCACAGGTAAAGAATTATACAGAACTTAGGTTGAGATGGGTATATGGCCCAATGTGTGTCTACATTTTCGAAGACAAAGAAACAAATAATAATAATGATTCAATGCTCAGTATTGAAAGACGATGCCTAAGGCAAAAAAACAAGCATTCATCTGAAGGTATGATGGAACTGTATAAGGAAGCATGAGTGTGGTTAACAAAGATACAATATACAATAAAGAATTGAAATAAATATAAATGTATAACATACATTTGTACCAGAGAAATCTGGTATATAGTCTTCTACTCCATGGACCTCGGCTCTCGAGTATACACTTTTCACAATGTCATAAAAATCGATTAAAAAAAGAAATAATTTTTAAATAGTCACTTTCCTAGGCTCCCCAGACCAAAAAAATAAGAAAAAAAGGAGAAGGAGGACACAACACACGAAATCACATGGGAAGAGAAGGAAAACTTGACTTTTCATTCAAACCAAGGTGGTCTCGTGTTTTTAAGAAATTGATCCATTTCCTTTCTGCTTCATTCTTAAAGCTCTAGACCACGTCCTATTTGTCCCCAAGCCTAACCTTACTGTGTAAGGTTTAAAATGCTCATAAAAGAGTGTGTTCCTCTCTTTATATGATATACTGTATATGCTGTTTAAGTCTCATGTCTAGCGAGTTTTTGGTCTCCCCAATATACAGTTTGTGACAACATTTACATTGAATGACATATACACAATTGGTTGTGTCCAGGTTAAAATTCTGCCAGATAGGCCTTCCTAATTTTGAAAAGTGATTTATAATAAACTTCTTTTTAATAAAAAACCTTTGGTGTGTTGATTGTCTCATAGACCTTTTTTAAACTCGAATGTACTAATATATCTTTTATATTCGTATTTCTTCTATATGTTCTATATGCCAAAATCACCCTAAATTACTTCAAATTCTCATTTTGAGTTTGAGCTTGTTGAAAGTGAGACTTGATTTTTCCATTAAGTAAAATCGATTGTTTCATGATATCGCTGCTAAAGGTATGATAATGTGGTTATCTTTTTTGCATCTGAGCCGGTCCTCTAGTCTCGAACATCTTTTTTACCTCCGCATTAATTGTCCTAAGAAAACGTCTCGAATAGCCTCTAGGGATTAATGCTCGGAATAATATATGTGTCACTTCTTCAGGAAAGCAATATATTCCATGTATGTTTTGGGTGAAACTCTTTTATGCAACAATGCATGTCTATACTTTCTTTAAAATACACTTTAAGTTGCGCGATTTTTCTTACCATCATTATTCTTTACATAAAAAACCAACCTTCGTATCTCAGATCTCCAGGGCTTGTTCTTATATATTATATGTAACACAAACAGCTGGATGGTGTGTTTTGAAGGTTTCTAAAAATTGGTGGAAATCAGTTACTGTATGTGTCCAGATACCAAAGATATCACCCAGATATCTAAGGTAAACCAAAGGTAAGTATTTGCATTTCAAATAATCAGTCTCCTCCCAAAGATTCATATAAAGATTGGCATATGCCGGTGCAAATTTCTTGCCCATGGCCATACTGTGGATTTGAAGATAATTTTTTCTATAAAATTCAAAATCGTTTCTAGTAAGGCTCAGTTCTAATATTTCTAAAATGGCTTTATCTGGACGATTAATTTCCGGATATTTTCTCAAAGTAACTGTAACTGCTTCAAGGCCTAGTTTTGTGTCTGTATTAGAACAGAGTGAATTAATATCTATAGAGAGTTTATTTTATTTATAGAGAGTTAAGTTTATTTATTACATCGTAAGTCTGTTTCACATACCTCTTGTGTTTTTGTGATACTGGATTAAGATAGTAATCTATATACTCTACTACCTGATAAGATTCAGAAGCACAATCGCTGACAATCGGGCGACTGGATGGATTTTTAAATTGAACTGTCCATTTTTCTGGATATTTGTGTATTTTGGGAAGGAGATAAAACTGTCTGGGATTGTCCGAACCACACAAGTAAGAAAAAAATATTTTTTTTAAAAAACATTTTTATACTTGTACAGATCAATTAAAATCTCACAAATCATTTTTTGTGTTTCGTCTTGTATAGCGTGAGTAGTAAAGTGTAATGTGAAATATTATTTAATTGTCTGTGTGCTTCGAATTCATGTTGAAATGTATTTAAGATAACTATTTGTAATCCCTTATCTGCTGGTTTTATGATAATATCCTGGTTTCTACTAAGAGATTTTAAGGCTTGTCCCTGTTGTTGTGTTAAATTCAGATTAGAAAACCTTAATTAAAGCCTGTAATGTCTGTACTGTCTCAGATGTCAGATGTGACTGCAGATCCCAAGAGGAAGGATCAGTAAAAGGTAAGTGAGGATAGTTAGTTTCATATTTAAAATAATGGAATCATTTTAATCGTCTGTGATATGCATGTACACTCACCTAAAGGATTATTAGGAACACCATACTAATACTGTGTTTGACCCCCTTTCGCCTTCAGAACTGCCTTAATTCTACGTGGCATTGATTCAACAAGGTGCTGAAAGCATTCTTTAGAAATGTTGGCCCATATTGATAGGATAGCATCTTGCAGTTGATGGAGATTTGTGGGATGCACATCCAGGGCACGAAGCTCCCGTTCCACCACATCCCAAAGATGCTCTATTGGGTTGAGATCTGGTGACTGTGGGGGCCATTTTAGTACAGCGAACTCATTTTCATATTCAAGAAACCAATTTGAAATGATTCAAGCTTTGTGACATGGTGCATTATCCTGCTGGAAGTAGCCATCAGAGGATGGGTACATGGTGGCCATAAAGGGATGGACATGGTCAGAAACAATGCTCAGGTAGGCCGTGGCATTTAAACGATGCCCAATTGGCACTAAGGGGCCTAAAGTGTGCCAAGAAAACATCCCCCACACCATTACACCACCACCACCAGCCTGCACAGTGGTAACAAGGCATGATGGATCCATGTTCTCATTCTGTTTACGCCAAATTCTGACTCTACCATCTGAATGACTGCCACATACTGGATGTTTACCCTTTTCACACCATTCTTTGTAAACCCTAGAAATGGTTGTGCGTGAAAATCCCAGTAACTGAGCAGATTGTGAAATACTCAGACCGGCCCGTCTGGCACCAACAGCCATGCCACGCTCAAAATTGCTTAAATCACCTTTCTTTCCCATTCTGACATTCAGTTTGGAGTTCAGGAGATTGTCTTGACCAGGACCACACCCCTAAATGCATTGAAGCAACTGCCATGTGATTGGTTGATTAGATAATTGCATTAATGAGAAATTGAACAGGTGTTCCTAATAATCCTTTAGGTGAGTGTACATCTCTATATAGCTCCATCTGGTCAAGGAAATGTGGTGTAGGAATAAAAGTTAGACCTTTCTCCAGCACTTCCATTTCTGCCTGACTCGGCCTATACATGGAAGACAGGTTTGTAATATTAGATTATATCTCTCCCCTTACAAGTTTAACTGATCAAGCCACCCTTCTAGAATATTTGAATCAGTTTCCGCAGTCCAATGGATCGGGTCACTTAATTCTGTATGGAAGACCAATCTGTTTAAGTATTGACCTTTCTCTTGTATGTTTGGTTTAATCTGTTTAATAATCCTTTTACATCTCTATCAAATCTGTCCAAAAAATTAATTAAGGGAACGTAAATCTTAGCTTTGGGAATAGTTTTTCGCACTTTCTTAACAATTGTTGAAGCTGTTTCCGTGAAGTCAACAGTTCCTGATTTCCTAAGCAATTATTAAATCCTACCGATAAGACTACAATTTGAGTTGTCAATTACGGGGTCAATTTGTCTAGAATGTCTTTAATGTGATAAAAGGAGGCTCCCGGGAAGCTATCAATCTGTATTTTAGGGTCGATAAAATAAGGAATGCATGCTAAATTGGAGTTAACCATTATCACTATAGGTTTGTCAATTGTTTTATGCCATTCAGCAATTTTCCTGTCTGGTCTATTGTGTACTGTAGACTTCCGATGAGAGGACGGATCAGGCGCATCCAGAGGGGCCCCTCCAGGGGTGGAAGGAAGAGACTCAGATTGGAGATCACTCAATGTTTGTTCTTTTAACGTGTCACCCATCATCATGTTTTGGTCACCAACCTTAACTCAATTCCCAGAGGTGACCCCAGGGGGCTGAACCACCCCCACATCGGAGACCTGTCAATGGACAATAGGAGATACTGAATTACTTCACAAAAGCAACAACATTACTACAAGTAGTGATATTCTTATTCAACACTCCATAAATTTTGACCTTGTCTGCCTTCACAGTTTGTTCTAATCCCAGGATAGGATGTTGAAGATTCAATGGTTGTACTTCAACTTGTACCCCAACCCCTTTATGGGGATCAGGTAAACTCTGTACTGTCATGTTTTGGTCTGGAAATATCTACTGTTATTTACCAGTGAAGGAGTATCAGATTGCTGTAACCTAACCATAACCTAATATAAACCAGTACCTTATTTTATTACATTTGTTAATCAACATAATGCCACAAATGCTGTCGATTGGGCTTAACTTGTATGTAACCTGGAATATTCCTTTAAGGATGCATTCAATACATCAAAATATAATTAACTGGAACATGTGAATAGTGGGGGATGCTTGGTTATTCATAAACACATTTCATTAAGTACAGTATACATATGCACATACAGATTGTCTGGTTTATTGCCGTTTATGACCTCGAGAAGACGAATCGGTTCAGAGCACAGCGTGTCATGTGACTTGAACGCACACCTACTCCTTTACACAAAACGGCATGCCATAAGGTGTACATAAAATTTAAAATGACCTATTCATAAAACACAACACACAAATCATTAAACACAGGTACGGTGCAAGCTTCGATCACACACTTCATAATTCTGTGCATTAAAGGATGGGAGTTATGTCTTTCATTTACGCAAGGGTTTCGTGAGCTGCCCAGGGTCAAGCTGATGGCTGAGCCCATTGCACATGCTCAGTAATTCTGATTAATTTCCACTCGAGTCTGCTTTGTCTTCTCCAGCTCGCTGAACAAGTTCATTTCATCTGACGAGTTCATCTGCGGGTCAGGACAGTCCTCGCACCTGACATTACCCACAGACAGCTGAAGTAAGGGGGTCAGAAAGCTTTGGAATACGGGGTTATTCCTGTTATGCAGTAAATTTTTAGTTATGTAACTTTTGAAGTCATTGATATGCTTGTGTTGTAATTTAGGTAAGTATTTCTACTGTACTAAAGGGTTTTGCAGACTTTAAAAATATTCTCTGGTCAAGCCCAGACATTTTAGCTTTTTTAATTATAACTTGGTTATTTCGATGATGGCATGCAAATTGCTACAGCAACAGGGTGGACATTCTAAGCGAAGATAGCCGCTGCTCAGTGAGCGATTTAAAGTGCAACCAGGTCTCGAAACAAGTTGTAATATAGTTTACAACTTGTTATATATAGAGAAAAGCAGGGCTGGACTGGGAAGAGAAATCGGCCTGGGATTTTACATGCCAACTGGCCCAAAAGTTGTTGAGCAGGGGGTGGGTGGGGGTTGGGCGTTGGGCATCGCGGTGGTGTTTTGTAGTCCGTTCTGCATAATGTTCTGCAAAGTGCATCGGACCATCGGGAAAATGCCTGGTATGCCAGATTGCCAGTCCAGCCCTGCCCTTAAGCAAACCTAAATCTAACCATGATTGTGTTGCACGGAAGAAAGAAAACATTGGGGTTTGGAAAAAGATGAAGGAAGCGAATGTGCATCAGTCATTTGCAGCCTGGTCTCATGAAATTTACATAAGTATTGCACCGATTTTTTCATTACACGTTTGGCTGTAGTTTCCAAGTGAAATGTCCAGTGGGGGATGACAAAACAGAGCAAAATGAGGTTGTAATCAAAAATGTTTTTTAAGTAAAACATACCTCCCTAACATAAAACTTTACCCTAAAGCTAACCAGTAGTTTCCAAAAAGATAAATGAGAATTTAACAAAACAGGCCTCCTTACCCTTAATCAACACCTAACCCTAACCAAAGTGTTTTAAAATGCAAATTCAAAATAAAAATAAAAAAATAAAAAAACATTTACTAAAGCAACAATGTCATTTCTTGTCATTTCTATGCCACTTTCATTTTTGGGCTTCTTTGGTTGTACTTTGTTACGATCTCTGGTTGTCTGCCCCGTGTTTTCCGTGTCACCGTCACCATGTTCCAGTCTGTCATTGTTCGCACCTGTTTATCGTTTGTAATCATCCTGTCCTTGTGTATTTAAACCCTGCTGTTCCTCCATTCCCATGTCGTTCGTTGTTCCCACTGTTTTGATGTCCCATGTTCAGATGTTGACCTGTCTTGTTCTTGTCAAATAAATCCCGCACGTAGATCCAACCTCCTCGCCTGCCTTCATCTGCACTCATAACAACTTTAACCATGGTCATTGAGTCCAAAAACCAATCAGATGAGCTACCAAGTAAGCTAGTGACATATGGATAAGTGTGTATATGATGGTGGGTCTGTAATACAAGTGTTAAAATGTATTTCAAATCATATGTTAAAGTAAAAGTGCTTTGATATTAAAACAGAGCTGGTGGTGAGAGTGAAAAATGTGTTTTTATAAAGACATAATCGGAAATTGTACTAGTAATTTGTGTGACACTGAGAAAAATGATGTTGTAGCACCTCTAATTTCGCCAGAAAACTGCAGTGAAAGGTAGAAAGTGGCATGTGAAAACAGTTTGCAAAAATGAATATAGAGTAATGTATAATGCATAAATAAATTTGTTCAGGGATGTTTCCTTTCTTAAAATGAGGTGTTTGATAAGAGGGGAGTTAAATTTGATGGCTGTATTGTATCGATCAGAAATACTGTTTGTTGATTGGTCGATCTGTATGGGAATAATCGATCAGGAGTTTTCTAAGTGTAAATTAGGCTGCTTGAGCATTCAGTGTCGGTTCAAGTTTTGAAAAGTAATCGTGTACCCTGACGAAACAAAATTTATTGCAAGCAACATTTAAATAGCAAATATTATTAGATAGCATTTTCTTCACATTAGACCTCCTTGATTTTGGCTTTTGAGTGTGGATGTGTTGTTAAAATGTAAATTGGTATTATTAGTTGATTGCCACATAATGTATGATTACGGTTTCTTTTTCATTGTGAAACAGTTTTCTTAATGGCATGAATCCCACCAAAGGCCTAGACTTAAAATGCATGGGCGACTACTGATATCAGTATACATACATATATATATATATATATATATATATATATATATATATATATATATATATATATATATATATATATATATATATATATATATATATATCAGTATACATATTGCTAATAGTTACTGATGTTTGTGCTATTGTTTTCACATTAATAGTGACATCACTTCCATGAGGATGATTGGCTTTTGTCAGTTAAAGGGATCTTCCAAAAAACTAGCAGATGTAAATGAATATACATTGAACACGGATTCAAAAAATATTCCCAAGAAAACATGTTTTGATCAAAACATTTTCATTAGAGATAGGGGAAGAAAAAAAAGAAAACTAAACATCTGGAATATTTAGTAAATTGCTATATATATAAATAAATAAAACAATAAAAAAGGCAAAACCTGATCATCCTGAAGTAGTGAAATTCAATTGTGATGGAAGAAATCAAAATTGTATTTCCATCTTAAAGAATTGTGAATTTGAAATGTATCTAAAATATGTACCCATATATGATGGGAACATAAAACAATGTACTGCATAATAGCAATGACCCATGGGTGACTCCCAATTCAGACAGCAAAGCAATAAGACTGCAGAACAAAGTGAAACAAACTTTTCTCCTGGTCTCGACTGATACTTCTGTAGTATTTTGGCATAGTCTCAAAAAGTGTTCTCTTGTTGTTGTATTTTAACAGTCTAGCACAGTTTCTTACACTTTCAATTTCTAAAAGCAATCAAAATGGACAGGTAGCGGGATATTCAATGTTTGGTTTTGATCCAAGGAAAAGAGAACAATCCAATTTGCCTTTGTCTGTGTGATCTGGACAATCCAGCCTGTAGCCTGGCACTGTTAGCGTTTAGTATAACCACTTCTAAATCAAAGGAAAGCAAAAACAGTTTTTGATTTCTGCATGGTTTGCCAACTGTTATTATACATCTAAATTTCACAGTCCAATTCTCAGAAGTATTGACTTCAGCCAGTCTCTCCAATACCCCCCATCAGTTAATCATGAAAATGTGCTCAAATGATGACTGCCGCTCCACCATTATGTGAAGAAGCACGGGGCTTCATCAAAATCCTCAATCGAAGGTAATTTAAAGTCGGCACCACATATGGCTGTTTAAGGTGGGCTCTGTTAGGTGACTGAGCTAAGCTAGGCAAGAGATGACAGCAGGCATTTTACAATTTAAAAGGATAGAGGAATATATTTCGCACCCCAGTAATACTGTAAATATATCTGCCCGTATGTTTGGATGGCTGCTACGGGACGAATGTGACTTCCAAGTAGCAGTGCATTAATAAATCACAGGCCTTTAGCCCCCAAATGGCTTCTTTCTCCTGATGTGTGCAGTAATTCCTGCATTCAGACCACTGGCAACATTACAAATAAAGATTAGTCTGAAAATATAGCCTTAGGTTCAAGAGCAATTGAATTGCTACTGATGATGACCAGAGTAAATTTTGTTGATTTATTTTTTCTCACAGTATCTGCGTTTGGGATACATGGAATTAATGTGTTTTGTTACAGATTGCCACACAAAAGTGTGTTAGTGCTATTATTCTTTTACAGTTTGTTTTCTTTCCTCAACATTCCACATGATTTGAGGTATCATGTATATTGGCAGCACAAATGCCAGTCAGATTGGGTTACGCACCAAGGTTTAATAGTGATGGTTAAGGGTTTGTTTAAATTCCTAACGCTCAGTATGAGAAATAGTAAAACTGATGCTTGCAACCACGGTCTCAACGAACCATGTAACTACACCTACGTTTTTGCCAAATTACTTTTGTTTCCTTTCACAGAAGTCATAAGTATAGGGCATATTCACTAGCCTGATTTTTTTCTTTTATTTATGTTCCAACAGTCGTGCCATTTCTATATCACAAATGTACAGTACATTATATATCACACACTGTTACCTATCAATCATATCAACAGTAATCCATCAAATATTGATCAAATAATGGAAAAGAGGGGCCTGAGAAGCTCAGCAAGCAAAGATGCTAACTACCACCTCTAGAGTCACATATTCGGACCCAGGGAGTTGAGTGACTCCAGCAAGCCTTCCTAAGCAACCAATAGCCCGGCCACTAGGGAGGGTAGAGTCACATGGGTTACCCTCCATGTGGTCACTTTATGGTGGTTCTCGCTCTCATGGTGGGAAGCGTGGCTCAACACATGCTAAGACTCCATGGTAAAGCGTTCAGTATGCCATGTGATAAGTTGCACAGGTGGCAACTGAGATTTCATTCTTAGTGAATTCACCCCTTGGTATTTTAACTTTTAGGAATTGGCCCCAATAACTTCCCTTGTAAGTTTCTCATTGAAACAATTTGTTTATTAATTTTTTAAAGAAAAGGAGGGACATGTTGAAATGAATTTTTGTGGAAAGCACAAATGCTATCGACTGAGCTTAACTTTTATTGAACTAGAAATATTCCTTTAATGCTCTATCAAATTTTAAATCAGGGGTGGGGAACCTTTTTTCCATTTAGTGTCATTTGAATATTTACAATTGTTTGCAATTTCTGATTGTAGGTTAAAATTAATGTACGCATTCCGTTACGTGCTCACACGCCAAAAACAGTAAACATGTTATTATCATTTGAATTCAGGTTAATTGAATAAAGGCCATTTTTTGCTTTTCAAATAATTTCTCAAATGACCTCACGGGCCGGGTAAAATGGTCTCGAGGGCCTAAATGAACAAAACCAACATCCCAAACCCTAAACCTAACCAGAGTTTTTATGAATTTTTATATATTTTTTAAGTTTTTGGCTCATGGACCATTTCCCATGCTCTTCGTGACTTGCACCCTGGTCCTGTACATCGCAAGTGCAACGTTCTATCAGTTGAGCTACCACACAAATTGAATGCTCCAACCAGCTTGTAAATGTAGTTACTTGAGTAATTCAAACATTGAAATGTATCACCTTACAAGTCTTTGTTTTGATGTGATAAGATAGCATTGGGAGGAAAAGAGGAAACATTAATTGTTAATGAACTGATATATTTGACGTTTTACTCAGGATTTGTGTGAGATGGAAATAATCATTGCTGTTGCAGTGCCTCTTGTGTTAATTTTTGCCAGGAAACTGCATTGATACTTACAACAAGCCACATAAAAAACATTTGCAAACATGTAGGAATAGTAACGTGATTCTATGAGAACAAGTTGCAATAGATATGACTCGGTTCCCTTCTACAATGTCAGTCTTTGGTATATTTATCCTGTTTTTTCTGCCAGATGTAAACCATCACTTCTGATCACTTAGAAATATAATAGCACACCTTTTCTTAACAAGCCACACAACTGGATGTACTGTATGAAGTACTCTACTGATATACGTTTTGTATAAAAATGTAATACTTAGGGTTAGGCATTTATACAAATCCTGAACCCTAAATATGAGCAAGAGTGACAGTGATGCTTGCATTATTTTCCAAGGCATTTGTGTAGCCAATGTTTTGTATGCCATATGCAGACCTTTAAATCTGACTATACATTAAACACCTCTAACCCATTTGAATTTTTATGAACTAGAATGACAGATAATATTGAGTTCTCTTTCGGCTCCTCACATGGATTAGTGTGGACTTTAGCAGCTCTGCTCTGGGCCCGTCTCACTTTAGACAGAAAGTCAGACAAAGAGAGTGCTCTTTTCCTCTGAAGTCAGTTCAACTCCATCTAGTGAAAGACCCTGGGCTTATGTCTATTGAACAAAACTCAGCAAATTGGTTCCTGAGGTTCATATCTTTTCAGTTCTCTCACATGGGACAGGAGGAAGAATGGCCTCGTAGGCTCAAACTGCAAACCGCAGTTTCTTTCTTTCTTCTCTGATCCTCTCTTTCGGCCAGGTGCTATTTTAATAGTGTTTTCCCTCGCCATCATGAAACACAGTTTGCTCGAGTTGAGACAGAATGCTAGCTGTGCTCTTCATGCATTTTTTAACTTGATGCAAACCCTTGCCACTCTACCAACCCTCAGTCAGTTTATCAAAGCTTTCAAGTAAGTTGTGTACTACCTGGACTCAGTTATTCTAAAGGTAAAGGCCAGCATCAGCCTATTTGTAAACAAGTTGAGAATGGCGTGAACACATTAGTGTCACCTTGGCGTACATTCAGTGACAGGAAATGCCAAGACGGTGGTGCATGATGCATTTTGAAGTAACACCAGGATCAATAATTCATCAGCACTTGCTCAACTCGAGACATTTTCATTAAGGTGATCAACGAAAGAGCCAGGTTGTTCTTTAGCGGCCAGGCTCTGGAAATGCCAAAGAAGGGGTCAGCACCTTTTTACAGCAAAAAGGCTAAAAACAAAGCCTCATACAAACACCTATAGTTTGTTTTCATCATTTATTTATCTCAGCCCAATGGAAGAAAATGGCTTCAGTTACAATTCATGGTCAAAAGTATGTTGAAACCCCATTGTAGTTTTTGGTAATTTTGGTTGATTTTGGTAACAGGTTTATACAGTCAAGGACACAGCAATGCAATCTCCTTAGATACACATTTTTATTAGAATGGGGTGTACATTTTCTGTTCCAGCCTGATAATGCTCTTGTACACAAAGCTAGGTCCATAAATTAATTGAATAGAAGAACTTGACTGGCCTGCACAAAGCCCAGTCCCGAAACCCTTTGAACACCTTTGGGATGACCTGAAATGCCGTCAACAAGCCAAGCCATATCAGTGAGGTCACTGATTTTCTTGTGACTAAATGGAAGAAACTCCCTGCAGTCATGTTTCAACATCTAAGCTTTCAATTAGCCGTGGAAGCAGTAATAACAGCACCAACTCACTATTAATGCCCATTGTGTTGCCATTAAATATTTAGCAAGCACATACAGGTGTGGTGTTCAGATGTCCACATAATTCTGGCCATATAGGGTATGTTTTATGGTATTTTATGAAGTTGTGCAGTCACAGAAATCTGCAGGAGCAGTGGTCGCCCAGCCTTAGAAGTGTGGCTGTAATCCTTTCACCTTCAGAACGAGAGTGGAGATCTGGGACCTCAACCTGCATGGCAGGAAAATGGATCTCTATTTATAGGTCTTTATCGCTGATCATAGCTCATAGTTTCCTTTCAGTGCCAGAGTCAGCATTGCCAGCTGAGCACTGATCGGCGCCCAGAGATGGGCTGATGGCCTCCAATCTGCCAGGTCGATGACGGCTGTTTTGCTGATACTATCAAGTAAATTCTATCATTGTCACTTTTGATTTCTTATCCTGCTGCTCTGTGCTTGTCACTTGCCCTTCCCTGAGATACACTATGCCTTAGCTATGGTCTGGAGTGGCTCTTATCGCATGAATTTTATGCATAAAACAAAAGAAATAGTGCCAGTAAATATGGGAGGGAGTATTTCAATACTGATTTAAAAAAAAAAAATATGTTGTTCATGATTTAAACATCTAATTGACAACTAATCCCTGACAGGGTGATCAGGATCTTTACATTTTTAAGTTTAATGCTCTATTAGGTCTTAAATCAACAAAACCTACCTCCTTACCCTAAAACTTATGCCTAAACCTAAAAACTCGATAAAAAATGCATTTGCTGAAGAATCCACATCATTTTGTAGCATACTCTTCAGGACTCAAACCTCAGTCCTTTGCATTGCTCTCGCAAAATTTTATTTTGTCTAAACAAGCTTGTAAAGGTAGTTTATGCAATGCAAACCTATCACCTTACAAGGCATACACGTGTCACCAATCATACTCAACACACCCCATATGGGATTCGAACAGGCAATCCCCACCATGGAGGATGCATGCACTAGCAAGGAGGCTAGAAATCCATGGCCTCTAGCCTCAGTCACTAGTGTGGATCTTAAGGCCAGGAGAAAGACGTTTACACACTACACAGCTATCACATACCAGCTGGCTACAGTTACACACTATAGTAAAAGTGTTTTGATGTCAAACGATGTAATCGTGTAAACATAAAGATTTTATTTATGTTTAATATACCCGTAAACCTACCATTTCTGTGAAAAGAAATCTTAGTCGTTGTTGTTTTAGTGCCTCTATTGTTGATTTTAGCAGGAAACTACTCGTAACTACCATGTAAATATAACTTTCAAAAATATAGGTATAGTTACCTGATTTTATGATTCCAGGTTGTGACAAACTGTTCATTATCCCAAGCTGCTATGATTTTATTATATGAGATGAAAGAGATTTTGGAGTTCTTTAAGGCTTTGTTCACACTGCAGGAATAATCTGATTTTTCAAACTGTTCAAACTGCAGGTTATATGTGGACAGATCTGTCGCTTTTGCTAACACATCCATATTTGTTGTCATAGTAACAATGCAAACTTGCATATGCTCACCATGTATGAGAGTTTAGCAATAGATATTTTGCCATTGTTTGTTTTTCATGTGAGCAGTATTCACATATGAACCCATTTGTCACAGACAATGGCTTAAAGAGGTGACATTTGCCATGTTTGGTGTGGCTAGGCTTTAAAACTGTCCCATTTTAGCAGGAACATCCCATATTTAAACCAAAATGATGATGTCCCATAAGGTAAGCCTATTGCTCTGTATTTTAGCGGTAAGTGAAATGTCCCTCATTGAAGACTTTGTGTCCCAAATTAAAGCACAGAAAGGTCAGGCTGTACTGAAGCACTCAAAATGTGTAGCGAATACAAGTAGAGACAGTCACAATGTCGGAGAAAAAACTGCTTTATTACAATAAAAGCAGGCAACAGTACAAAACAAGGGCAAAACCAGTTAAGAGTAGTCAAGGGGAGCGTGGGGTCAAAAGGCCGGGGAATCAACGTAGAGTAAAGGGGCAAATCCGGGAGAGAGTGGTGAACGAGAGCGGGAGGTCGAAGCCGGGAAACAAGCACAACTAGACGGGATCGAAGACAGGGGAACAAGGGGAGCTGGCAAGCTAAGAGGAGGACAAGAGGAGTTCAAGAGATCAAAACTAGACGAGACTAGCGGGGGCAAAGACACGGGAAACTAAATACAATAACCAACACCCGTGAAACGGATGTGCTGTGGTATTTATAGGGGAAGGTGCAGGTGTAAACAATGAAAGGTGATGAGACGAGTGCAGGTGAAACGAATAAAGGGGTGATAGAGACGAGTGCAGGTGGTCATAATGTTCTGGCCATTGGGAGCGGGCATGTGAGCCCGAGGAGGGAGACCTGCTACGAGCATGAGAGCTCGTAGGAGCAAAACGAGCGTGGAAGCTCGAGGGAGCAAAACGAGCGTGCGAGCTCGAGGGAGCAAAACGAGCGTGCAAGCTCGAGGGGGCGGAATGAGCGTGCAAGCTCGAGGGGGCGGAATGAGCGTGGAAGCTCGAGGGGGCGGAACGAGCATGGAAGGTCGAGGGGGCGGAGCGAGGGAGCGGGGTTCGTGACAGTACTCCCCCCTCTAAAACGGACGGCTCCTGACGGCCGCGCTCGGTTGCGAGGAAGTGGTGCTGGACGAACCCAACAAACAAAAAACCCTGAACAGACAACCCACAAAACACACAAACAAAATTGAGGGCAGTCCAAGGGGCACAGAGGGAAATGAGACAGTCAATGGGCAGTATCAAGGCAAGGTCTGGGGGAACATAGTGGACAGGCGGGTGGTCGGGAGATCTAGGGGGCAGCCGTAGGGCAGAGACAGGGTCAGGGGGTCTGGAAGGCGACTGGAGGACAGGGACTGGGTCCGGGGGTCTGGAAGGTGACCACCGGACAGGAATAGGGTCCGGAGGCCAGGGAAGAGGCCACAGGACAGGGAGAGGGTCAGGAAGTCCGTGCTGAGCCGTGAAAGGCGGTGCCATCAGAGGCGGCACTGTAGGCGGCTCTGGAGGTGGGGTTCTGGAAGGCTCTGGAGGTGGAGCCGAAGGAGGCTTTAGGGGCGAAGGCCTGAAAGGCTGTGGAGGTGGAGCCGAAGGAGGCTTTAGGGTCTGTAGTCTGGCAGGCTCTTTAGTCTCGGGGGGTAGAGCCGTAGGAGGCCCGAGATGCGGAGCCATAGAAAGCTCTGGAGTCTTTGGGAGCAGAGCCGTGAGGGGCTCGGGAGGTGGAGCCGTGGGAGGCTCTGGAGGGGGAGCTGTAGGAGGCTCGGGAGGTGGAGCCGTAGGAGGCTCGGGAGACGGAGCCCTAGGAAGCTCTGGAGTCTCTGGGAGTAGAGCCGTGAGAGGCTCGGGGAAAAAGGTCGTGGAAGACTCGAGAGGCTCTAGAGGAGGGGCCCTGGAAGGCTCGAGAGGCTCGAGGGAGCGAGTCATGAAAGACTCAAGAGATGGAGCCCCGAGAGGCTCTGGAGGGGGAGGAGCCCTGGAAGACTCGAGAGATGAAGCCCCGAGAGGCCGGAGGGGAGGAGGAGCCCTGAGAGACTCGAGGGACGGGGCCCTGAGAGGCTCGAGGGGAGGAGGAGCCCTGAAAGACTCGAGAGGAGAAGCCCTGAGAGGCTTGGAAGGAGGTGGAGCCCTGAAAGACTCGAGAGGAGAAGCCCTGAGAGGCTTGAGGGGAGGAGGAGCCCTGAGAGACTCGAGAGGGGAAGCCCTGAGAGGCTTGAGAGGGGGAGGAGCCCTGAGAGACTCGAGAGGTGAAGCCGTGAGAGGCTTGAGGGGTGGAGCCATGAAAGACTCGAGAGGAGAAGCCCTGAGAGGCTTGGGAGGGGGAGCCCTGAAAGACTTGAGAGGAGAAGCCCTGAGAGGCGGCGCTCTGGGAGGCTCGAGAGGAGGAGCCTTAGGAGGCTCAAGAGGAAGAGCCCTGGGAGGCTTGAGAGGAGCCCTGGGAGGCTTGGGAGGAGGAGCCTTGGGAGACTCGAGAGGCGGAGGCCGCGAGGGCTCTGAGGGGCGAGCAGAGGCTGGCAGAGCCGTGGAAGACTCTGAGAGCGGAGCAGGGGCTGGCAGAGCCGTGGAAGACTCTGAGAGCGGAGCAGAACCCGGCAGAGCCGTGGAAGACTCTGGGGGTGGAGCAGAACCCGGCAGAGCTGTGGAAGACTCTGGGGGCGGAGCAGAACCCGGCAGAGCCGTGGAAGACTCTGGGTGCGGAGCAGAACCCGGCAGAGCCGTGGAAGACTCTGGGGGCGGAGCAGAGGTCGGTAGAGCTGTGGAAGACTCTGAGGGAACCTCTGCGGTCTTGAGCACAAGACGAGACTGTGGAGAAGGGGCCCTCTTCCTTCTCTTGCATCCTCGGCCAACAGGGGACGTGGCCATGGGGACGGTCGAGGCTACAGGCGCTGGCTCGCCGACCGTGGCGGGCATGGGCGCTGGCTCGTTGGCCGTGGCGGGCATGGGCGCTGGCTCGTTGGCCGTGGCAGGCATGGGCCCTGGCTCGTTGGCCGTGGCGGGCATGGGCGCTGACTCTCTGGCCGTGGTAGGCATGGGCGTTGACTCGCTGGCTGTGCCAGGCTTCGAGACTGGGGCCGTGACAGGCTTCGGGACTGGGGCCGTGACAGGCCTCGGGACTGGGGCCATGTCAGGCTTCGGGGCTAGGGCCGTGTCAGGCTTCGGGACTGGGGCCGTGACAGGCCTCGGGACTGGGGCCGTGTCAGGCTTCAGGATTAGGGCCGTGACAGGCTTCGGGACTGGGGCCGTGACAGGCTTCGGGACTGGGGCCGTGACAGGCCTCCGGGCTAGGGCCGTGTAAGGCTTCGGGGCTAGGGCCGTGTAAGGCTTCGGGGCTAGGGCCGTGTCAGGCTTCGGGACGAGGGCCGTGACAGGCTTCGGGACTAGGGCCATGACAGGCTTCGGGACGGGGGCTGTGTAAGGCTTCAAGACGGGGGCCGTGGTAGGCTTCAAGACGGGGGCCGTGGTAGGCTTCAAGACGGGGGCCGTGGTATGGAACGCTGGTTCAGTTTCTGCCTCCCCCACAGTAAACGAGGAACCAGCGTACAGTAGGGTGAGGTCAATAAACTGAGCCAGGTTGAGAGAGCAGCGACCACCTGGCATGAATGATGAGGTTGGCTCATTCAGTCCACATTGAAAAATGTCTTTCAGAGCCACCTCATCAAAATTCACCTGGTACGCCAGGGCACAAAAATACATAACAAAAACCTCCAAGGGTTGACTCCCCTGACACAACCCCAAGAGTCAGGCCGCTGGCTCCTTAATGTCGAGGGCGGGGTTATGAGTTACACAACCGCTGCCTCACATAAAAACCCCTTGGTCAGCGTCCGAAGAGCCAAAAAACCTCTCCGGGGGTGGAGAGTTCACGGCGCTCAAATATGCATGGGAAGCATAAACGGGCTCAGGGGCAGGCACAGGTGACGCAGGGTGACAAAAATCAAAAATCGCACGTACCTGCTGGCCCTGGGCTGTGAGCGCGCGATCATGACTCCCACCGGTAGATCCTGGGGCAGAGTGCGCTGAAAACCTCCGCTCTAGTGAGCTGCGCGAATTCTCCGCGTGATGCATTGTGACTGTCTTCGGTGGGGTTGGTTATTCTGTAGCGAATACAAGTAGAGACAGTCACAATTTCGGAGAAAAAACTGCTTTATTACAATAAAAGCAGGCAACAGTACAAAACAAGGGCAAAACCAGTTAAGAGTAGTCAAGGGGAGCGTGGGGTCAAAAGGCCGGGGAATCAACGTTGAGTAAAGGGGCAAATCTGGGAGAGAGTGGTGAACGAGAGCGGGAGGTCGAAGCCGGGAAACAAGCACAACTAGACGGGATCGAAGACAGGGGAACAAGGGGAGCTGGCAAGCTAAGAGGAGGACAAGATGAGTTCAAGAGATCAAAACTAGACGAGACTAGCGGGGGCAAAGACACGGGAAACTAAATACAATAACCAACACCCGTGAAATGGATGTGCTGTGGTATTTATAGGGGAAGGTGCAGGTGTAAACAATGAAAGGTGATGAGACGAGTGCAGGTGAAACGAATAAAGGGGTGATAGAGACGAGTGCAGGTGGTCATAATGTTCTGGCCATTGGGAGCGGGCATGTGAGCCCGAGGAGGGAGACCTGCTACGAGCATGAGAGCTCGTAGGAGCAAAACGAGCGTGCAAGCTCGAGGGAGCAAAACGAGCGTGCGAGCTCGAGGGGGCGGAACGAGCGTGGGAGCTCGAGGGGGCGGAACGAGCGTGGGAGCTCGAGGGGGCGGAACGAGTGTGGAAGCTCGAGGGGGCGGAGCGAGGGAGCGGGGTTCGTGACAAAATGCTCAAGTGTCCCCTGTTCTTGTGTGATATTCAATACCTTACTGGTGGCTCATAGCCGGTGTGTGTTACTGCACCTTAGTGCATCACTTTGGGAGAGTAAAGCCAAAGTCTGTATTTTTTTTAAAGAGGTTTGCACTACTTTGGCTGCCCTGTAACATATACATGACATATGGGTGTGTTCCATTTAAAAGTGATCATCCCTATCCCCTGTTCCCTTCATAGAATACCTTCCACACATGAAATTCGATCTGAACAATCAGACTAAGACGCAACAATCTGATTGTTATCAGATTCCAAACAACATATGTATGTGGTTTGGATCAGACTTGGATCTATTATTTTATTCAAACTACAAAAACCTAAACAGATTTGAGTCAGATTGGCCAATTTTATTTATTTATTTATTTATGCGAACATAAGCCAAGATACACAGTGTAAGAAATATTTTGCCAGGGACAACAGTCAGTTATACAGTGTAGATTCCTCGAAGAATTTCTGACCACAGAATGCTGCGACTGAGCAATATGTATCAGGTTTTATAGAGAAACTTCTGTTTAAAATGGTTAAAAACTAAAAAGAAATTGCGACCCTGCTGTTACATGACATAACATATACTCTTTCCCTTATACATGCATATACTGTAAATCTAACCTAAACTCTTAAAGCAGGAGAGAATAAAGTCCATGCACATATTATGCATCCTCTTCCATGAAGAAAACTAAAAAAAGAGGTAAACACTCATTGTATGTGACACATCAACAATATCGCATCGCATGCTTTTCAAACAAAACTCCACCGACAGTTCTATAAATTCGGCGAGAAAGTAAGTTGGCGAAACAAAGGTGTAGTTATCCCTATATCACAGACAAACAGAGATGACAGATACCTTATTGTCTGAAGTTGCCTGCATTCGCCACGAGCGGGGAGTCAAACTTAAGGAGGCGGCAAGCACTTGTGCACCTGTAAAAGAGCACAGTTGAAAGAGATTATTGCCTTCAAATCTCCCTCACTTTCATTAAGTGTTCAAGCTGACAGCAGCGGGGTTTGTAAACAACACTGTTGGCTCAGTGGATGGAGATAAAGAAGCCGGTGTCTGTCTCTGACGAGATGTGCACACAGATTCTCTACAGTTGGCAAAGCCTATAAAAGCCACCGTGGGATTAAAGGAGAAAAGAGGGGTACATCGAAAGTGACTGCCTTACGACTTGAGTGCACAGCGAGATGAAGAAATGTTTGGTGAGTGCTTAGACCTAAATTTAAAAGAGCTGTCATCACTCTTCATATTTAATAAAAGCATATAGCCTAGGGTAGTTTAACTAAACAACTGAGAGGGGAAGTCAATTACATTTGGCTCATTTAATGTTTCATGATGGCAAGGATCTGTGGCACATGCTTTTATCTCTAGGCAAAGCACAAGACAAGTTGATTTTCATTATTGTTGTTGTACAAATGGCCACCAGGACATTGCAGCTATTGTACATGTAGAAGCTTATTTAACATATTGACATGAGATTGAATTTCAAGCAATTTCAGCAGTACTGTGGCATAATATAATTCATGTAAAACTATTTTTAACTAATTGTTGCAATAATTATCATGTATACAGGCCTCATATTAACTGAGAGACTACGTGGAATATTTGTACACCCCCCAGGACCTTTAAAATTCACTAGAAGTCAAACAGTTTATTATAAATTTGAAAATTAAAAAAAAAGAAATGGTGATTAGTAACATGATATAAGATGATTCACATTCCTTTAGAAATTATAAACCAATATGTGCAAATTTTAGCATACAATAATTATAAAAAAATAAAAATAAAATAACAATTACGGGCATACATGCCATTAATCATCTTATAATGGAGTTCGACTTAGAATGGTTAGTATAATGTTATGATAATTTATTACATGTTTATAGAGTTGATACCCATAAAACGTTACCCATAAGTCTGCTAGTGGAGGTGACTAATCCCTGTTCACCAGCTGGCTCTGGCACTGACCAAACATGGACATCCTGTGAGTGAGGAGGAAAGGATGTGGCACACCTGCTTTCCATGGAGCCAGCTGATTGGTGCACGGGTGATTTGTTAATCTGCCAAGAAAAGGAATTCTCTGTGAGGAACCTGGTTTGGACTCAAAGAAGACTATTTTTCAGTTTTTTTTTTTTATGGTCATGAATGTGATTGGAATTTCCAAAAAAGGACTTGAATTATGGCGCATTGCAAGTAGGTTTATATGAACAGCTTTCATATAACAGCTATGAACAACTTTTAATGCTAAAGGAATAGTTGAACCAAAAAATTATAATTTTGTCATCATTTGCTCACTCGTGAAGTATTTTTTTTTTTTTTTGTGGAATAGAAATGGAGAAATCCTGAAGAATATTTCCATACAATATGACCATGATTGTCAGTCTCCCAAAACGACATAAAACACCATGATGGGGCCACAAATGTAGTTATATCTCTTTTTTTCTCCAATAAAAATATCTAAATGTCCTTAAAACAAGATGAATTTACTTAAGCAAAACTGTGTAGATATTAAGACTTGTTTTCAGTTAATATTCCTTGTACATGCTTGAAACAGTGTCGGTTTGTGCTATATGTTTAAATGTAAGTTTTGTTACAGTCTATATTGCAAGTATTCTGAAGACATTTGATATATATATATATATATATATATATATATATATATATATATATATATATATATATATATGTATATATGTATATATACAGTACTGTGCAAAAGTTTTAGGCACTTTTAACATTTAGGCAAAAATGTTGCATAGTGTTGCACAGATGTCCCAAGCTTCTAGGAGAATTTGCTACAGTTCTTCTATTTATGTAATCTCTTTATGTAATCTCAGACAGACACAGTGTTCAGTGGGGGTCTCTGTGGGGGCCATGAAATCTGTTGCAGGGATCCCTGTTCTTCTATTATAATATTTTCTAACATTTATATTTCCTATTGACACACTAAAGCTGAAGATATAAATTACCATCTTAAGGCAAAGACTTTTGCACAATACTGTGTGTGTATGTTCCATTTTCGTTTTAGCGTTGTCTTGTGGTTGGTTTTTCATTTAAGCATGAACTTTGTGTCTTTTCATTGTCATTTTCAGGGCTATGGCTATCAGTGTATCTCTCAACAGTGGATGTCACCTTTCAAAAATATGTCCTGTTTTATAGGTATATTTTTTCTATCACATAATCAGCATCAAGTTGTGCATTTTCCAGTCAAACATACCTCTCATCTCCATTAAGAATGGTCCACACACGTAAGCCAATGTTACTGTAATTTACAGCATTTTTCATGATTGTGAATGTTTTGTTGGCAACTTAATCTACAAGAGTTAACAATAACAGCAGAGAAAAGAAAAAAAGTGACTAAACTCACTATCATTAAAAGATGAAAGATGATGTCCAGAAAGCTAGTGAAAAATGTATTTAGTGATTTAACTATTCTATATTATATTATAAAATTATATATTTATGTATTTTTTCAGTATTTAATGGTTTATTTAAATTTTTATATGATTATTTAATTTTGAGTAATTTGGTTAAATGTCAATTTTTAAAATGATATTATAATAGATGACAAATACTTCTAAAACCTCTATTGTTCATATATAACAATAGTTTTAAAGCTGTTTTATTTCACCACAGTTTTATTGCATTACAACTTTTAATAACATTTTATTGCATTGTTATAAAGTTTACAGATGTTTAGCAATGTTATATTTCTTAGATGGATTTCTTTGGGTGTTTGTTATTTACACCTGAGTAATGTTGCTGACATGCAACACTGTGCTCTATCACCGCAGCTCTGACACTGTGCTTGCAGACCAGAAACTATAGTTTGTCCCTTCAAAGTGAAACCCAACTCTGCTGATACATAGCCCAGAAAAGCACAATGAAAGGCACATGGTGTTCTCATTGGTGGGAATGAAATATTAAAGAACACTGTTGTTTTAATGGCTTTGCTTTATAGATCCAATGTTTGCCTGGACAAAGCATAATAACTAAAACGGTTGGTGCAAGATCTGAATCTCTAACGAACTACAGACTGAAATCCTACCTGGAAGGTGCCCTGTGTGCTTATGGAGGATTGCTGCATCTATTTTTAGTGCCAGCAGTGTATCCTATCTTCACATTTTAACAGCCTCCCCATATTCATTTCAGGCCTGTAAATGAAACCCATTTTGGTTCTATTAATATTAATGTATTCAGGTAGTCCTCATGACGTTGAATGAATGAACAGAGAAGGGACGGCCAATCTCTTGAAGGTTTCTTCTCTCTTCATGTCCGAGAGGAAAAATCTTTAAATAAAGGATCAGATACACTTTTGCTAAAGAGGTATTTCACAAAATAGTGCTCTAGGCTTATTTTTAGCAACTAGCCAACTGTTTTAACACATTCAATGGCATTGATTCTACAGACGCAAGCTATGGCTCATGATTCCTAGTCTTGTTCATATATTGAACAACCCCTCTCCCGTTTATTTCCCCTTCGTACTTCCACCAGGGTACAGAATTAACTGCTTAGCAGGACTCTATATTATGCTGTTGGCTTGTAAAGAGAACTGAGTGTAATAGTGTCTGCAGTGCAGTACAGCTGCATTCTTTCTGATAAAGACTGCTTGTTTCACATCCTGATTTTGATTTGTTGGGATATCGTGTTAAAGGAGGTTAATAGTCCGCTGGGTTCTATGGGCAGTTGTGTTTTTAACACCCGCCAACAGACTTGAGTCTCTTAAATGAAATTTGTCTCCTGAGGTTTTGCTTTGGTGCAACAGCCGCCCTATTTCTGCTGGGGGTCTTTTAATGGAGCCAAGCGACATTTTTGTGGTTGGACATCTGTTTCTGTCAGTCCACAAGGATAAATCTAATGTCATTAAAATAAAGGATGTTCATTAGTTCACTTCTCACTGAACAGGTTGTGTGTGCATACAGTATGTGTCTTTAACAGCTTATAACTTACAACCAACCAGAATGCATTGACTCAAGTGTAATTTGTTTGTTATTAATAAAGGTAAAGGACAAAACAAATTTGACATTAATGAATATGATATATATTATCCCAGTGAATTAGAAGGAAGGTAGGGAGGAACAAAGGAAAGAAGGATTGAACGTTATTTGAACGGACTAAACCAACAAATTGTTCCAATTCAAATGAAGGAAAACAGAAAAAAAACTAACCAAGCATCTAACTGACTGACTGACTAAATAGGTAAACAAACAAATAATTTGTCCCACTGGACTGAAAGAAAGGAACTAACAAACAAACAAACTAAAGAACTAAATTAATTAATGTAAACGTATTCAATGGAAAGGAGGAGGCGAGAACCGGCTTTTCAATATAAATAATAGTTTTAATGATAAACTTAAAAGACATAAACACACACACGATGGACATGTCCGCTAATGATCTCTCTCTCCCGCACGGCCCTCTGCAGTCAGCCTTTAAACCTCCAACCAACCAACCACCAACAAACCATCCAACAACCAACCAACCATCCAACCACCAACCAACCAACCATCCAACCACCTATCCAACCACCAACCATCCAACCATCAACCAACCATCCAACCACCAACCAACCAACCATCCAACCACCAACCAACCAACCATCCAACCACCAACCAACCATCCAACCAACCATCCAACCACCAACCAACCAACCAATCAACCACCAACCAACCAACCAACCATCCAACCACCAACCAACCAACCACCCAACCACCAACCAACCATCCAACAACCATCCAACCACCATCCAACCACCAACCAACCATCCAACCACCAACCAACCAACCAACCAATCATCCATTCACCAACCAACCAACCATCCATCCAACCACCAACCATCCATCCAACCAACCAACCAACCATCCAACCACCAACCAACCAACCATCCAACCACCAACCAACCAACCATCCAACCACCAACCAACCATCCAACCAACAACCAACCAACCATCCAACCACCAACCAACCATCCAACCAACCACCAACCAACCATCCAACCACCAAACATCCAACCATCCAACCACCAACCAACCATCCAACCAACCACCAACCAACCAACCATCCAACCACCAACCAACCATCCAACCAACCATCCAACCACCAACCAACCAACCATTCAACCACCAACCAACCAACCAACCACCCAACCACCAACCAACCATCCAACCACCAACCAACAACCAACCATCCAACCACCAACCATCCAACCAACCACCAACCAACCATCCAACCAACCACCAACCAACCAACCACCCAACCA
Organism: Xyrauchen texanus; assembly: GCF_025860055.1. Classification (NCBI taxonomy): domain Eukaryota; kingdom Metazoa; phylum Chordata; class Actinopteri; order Cypriniformes; family Catostomidae; genus Xyrauchen; species Xyrauchen texanus. Next base: position 942,682 of record NC_068292.1, on the reverse strand, counting down.
CCAACCAACCATCCAACAACCATCCAACCACCAACCACCAACCATCCAACCACCAACCAACCATCCAACCACCAACCAACCAACCAACCATCCAACCACCAACCAACCATCCAACCATCCAACCAACCACCAACCAACCAACCATCCAACCACCAACCAACCAACCATCCAACCATCCAACC
>NC_068291.1:45755087-45819617 GCF_025860055.1 Xyrauchen texanus | reverse complement strand
CATGGAGATGGAAATTGTGAGTATTGGCAGAGTAATATACCTGAAACAGTAGAGCATGTAATAATGTACTGTCATAAATACAATGAGGCAAGGCAAAGGCTTGTTAATGAGTTGAAAGCAAAGAAAATGTCTTTAGAAACTAAAACACTATTGAACAGAAGTTCAAGGGAGAATTTTGATTTCTTACTTTCTTTTTTGAAAAGTACAGGACTTTTAAAAAGGATATAAGATTAACTTAATTTGTATTTTTTTTATTTATTTTTTTTATCAATATTTGTTTAATTGCTGGTATATTTTGTTTGTTTATAACAGTAAAGAATAGTCAGTAACTCCCGTGCCTTACTCCAGTCCAGTGGTGGCGGTAATGCACAAGAAATAGTTGCTAACCGCCAAATAAAAATAATAATAATAAGAAGAAGAAGATGGTTGGATGAACCGTTGGTTTAGTCAGAAGTTTCTGCAGCCTCCGGTTGTCTTGGTAAGGATGATGTCTGTTTGGCTTGTGTAAACTTTTAGGGGGTTATCTCTGGTAGAAGCTTGATGCTTTGGCATCCGCCAGTCATAGCCTTCGAGATGAGATCCTTCTCAGTCTCTTCTCGGGCAGCCTGTGGATACCTTGCGGTGTTAACGATCAGGTTGGCTGGGTTGAGAATCACGTGAGTAAACTGCCCCCTTGTGTCCACTAGGACAAAGCACTTATGGGGGGCAGCTTTTTTTACTGGTGAATAGCACCACCATGGCAACAGTAAATTTTTGCACAACACGGCATTACACAAACCTACTTTGTTTTTTCTGGTTTCAATAGTCTTCGGGTGTGTAGAGGGTTGGAGGGGAGAGATTTTTTTAGAATTTTTTTTGTAGGAGGAATTTCGATGATATATGGAGGAATGTGTTTGGGGAGTATATATGCAGGATAGGTTGGTACTCCGGGGGTCTCCCAGAAATGTCTGTCTTGATAAATGGATGTTGTAAGAAGGGAGGTAGGGGGGGTTGTATGTAGAAATAACTTTAGACAAGGGGATAAGCCAGACCCAAAAAAAACACATTGCGGTTCTGGAAGAGAGGGGTAGTAATTGGACATTGTGACACACGCCTGGGACTGATCCCCTATGGCGGGCCTCCCCAGAGGAGGGTGTATAGTAAGAAAAGGCTGAAACACCTGAAGATTCTGGGGCTTGCTACTGATGAGGTGTCATTTATATTCCCCTTTAAAGAAATACTTTCTGGGGGGTAGTCTGAATGGGGGTCTTGGGATTATTTTGGGGGTTTTTTCCCTTTAAAAAGCCTGTCTGTGACTTATCGCTAGGGCCATTTGGGGCTGTATATCGCTAAGACCATCTGGGGGGGTGTTGGATTAGGAAAAGATAGGGTTTAGTTTGTAATAAGGAAAAGTTGTGCATAAGAAACTCCCTGATTTCTCTTAATTATTCGTGGGATCATTATCCTTGAAAGATTAAGAACCTAGTTGCCGAAAGTCTCAAGGCCATCTGGGGGGTACAAATAGGCACAGACAGGAATTTCTCATCGGATGTAATGTAGGAAAAATCTAAAGTGTTGACCTAATAGCCGAAAGTCTCAAGGCCATCTGGGGGGTACAAATAGGCACAGATAGGAATTTCTCGTTGGATGTAATGTAGGAAAAATCTAAAGTGTTAACCTAATAGCCGAAAGTCTCAAGGCCATCTGGGGGGTACAAATAGGCACAGACAGGAATTTTTTTAGAACAAGGATGGACGGTAGAAGAAATCTAAAAGTTTTAACCTAATAGCCAAAAGTCTCAAGGCCATCTGGGGGGTACAAATAGGCATAGGACTGGAACTTGTTTGGAACAAAAAGCAGAATAAAGGATGTTCTTGAATCAAGATTTTCTTAAAAAAACCCTAGTGGCCGAAAGTCTCAAGGCCATGTGGGGGGCACAAATAGGCCTAGGGAGGGGATTTTTCAATATTACATCAATATTTTGTGACCGGTTAAGTGCTTTTGGAAAAGATGTGTTTTTAGCCGTTTTTTGAAGATAGAGAGTGAGTTAGCTTCCCGGATTGAGTTGGGAAGGTCATTCCACCATCGTGGTATGATGAAGCTGAAAATCCTGGAAAGTGTTTTGGTGCCTCTTTGTTTTGGTACGACAAGGCGACGTTCCTTAGCCGACCGCAGGCTTCTGGTGGGAACGTAGCTCTGCATAAATGTTTTTAGGTATGCTGGAGCAGACCCAGTGACTGTTTTGTATGCCAGCATCAGGGCCTTGAATTTAATACGTGCATCAACCGGCAGCCAGTGGAGAGAGACAAAAAGTGGTGTAACATGTGCTCTCTTAGGTTCATTAAAGACCAGAAGTGCTGCTGCATTCTGGATCATTTGGAGAGGTCTAATAGCACATGCAGGAAGGCCTGCAATGAGAGCGTTACAGTAGTCCAGTCTAGTTATGACAAGGGACTGAACGAGCAGTTGTGTGGCATGTACAGGGAGGAAGGGTCTTATCTTCCTGATATTGTAGAGTGTAAATCTACATGATCTTGCAGTCTTTGAAATGTGGTCAGTGAAATTTAGCTCATCATCAATGGTTACCCCTAGATTTCTGACCGTTTTGGAAGGTGAAATTGTAGTTGGACCCAGCTGCATGGTGATGTTGTGTTCAACAGCAGGGTTGGCTGGAAAGACAAGGAGTTCGGTCTTGGCTGTGTTGAGTTGAATGTGGTGTTCCTTCATCCAGGCTGAGATGTCTGCCAGACAGGCAGCGATTCGAGCGGTCACTGTGGTGTCGTTGGGCTGGAAAGACAAGTAGAGTTGCGTGTCATCAGCATAGCTGATAGATAGATAGATAGATAGATAGATAGACAGACAAAGAGATAGACGGATAGATAGATAGAAAAGGCAGAAAGACAGACAGACAGACAGACAGATAGATATTTAGGTAGATAGAAAGATAGATTTACGACTTGCAGATACAAATATATACACACATATACACATAGTGAATTTATTTTGATAGTTATTTTTATATTTGTTAAACTAAATGTAATTATAGATTAAGGTGTAGTTCTTTTTTACACAGCCTCTGCTTTGACAATACTGTATCGATTATATTCATGCCAATAAAGACCCTTTGAATTGTATTGAATTGAATAGTGGACATATTCTCTTTTCTTTCTCTTTATTTTTTTTTGAAAGGGGACAGTGTACATTAATCAACATTGAAACAATGTAAATGTACCCAAGTTAGCTCAGAAGTGCTAATTTTCATCGGTAGTCCCCCAGCCGGGTGTAAAAAAGGCAACCTTATAAATAACCACAGGGATAAAATCACAAAAATACAATTACATACAACACATTATGGTTAAAAAATACAATTCCTATTAAAATAAATACACAATGTTTAAGTGTACACAGAAAGCATTAGTGCCTACAAGATTGGCTCTCAACAAGCCATTTGTTTGCATTCTTTTTGAATGAAAAGAATGACAAGGACTCTCTGATGTTTTCAGGCACTGTGTTCCATTGCTGCGCTGCTCTTACGGAGAAAACAGACTGACCAAAAGCTGTTTTTCTCTGGGGGATAATGCAGTCTTCCCTCACTGCCCCTCTGGTTACCCTAATCTCACTAGATCTAAAATGTATAAAGTCACATAGTGGAGGAGGTGCTAGACCATGTCTGATTTTGTAAATTAAACAGATGTTTTTGTATTTAATTAGATTATCCCAAGTAAGTAACTGATATTTCCTCAGAATACTACAGTGGTGGTAGTGGTATGGTTTTTTATCCAGTATTTTTAATGATTGTTTGTATAATGTTTTTAATGGTTTTATTGTTGTAGAGTGAGTATTGGACCAGCTTATTAAACAATATGTTATGTGGGATATAATCAGAGAAAAGAAATATAATTTAGCAGCTTCTGTTGAAAGTCTCTAATGAATCTGAAGTTCACTAGACTGAACTTAATCCTATTACTAACTTTTTTTATGTGAGTTTTGAAGTTTAGGTTAGAGTCTATATATAGTCCTAAATATTTATATTCTGTGACGACCTGTAATCTTTCTCCAGATATTACAATTTCAGGTTTTATATTTATATTATTTTTTGAAAAGAACATTGCTACTGTTTTGGATATATTCAATTGCATACAGAATTGCTCTAACCAGGTTGAGATCAGTGACATGGCCTCTGTAAGTTTTGAGGCAACTTCCTCTGTGGATTTTCCATAGGCCAAGACAGCAGTGTCGTCTGCATACATCAAAGTGTCAGTTTTTACACAAAGATGGTAAATCATTAATGTATAAACTGAAAAGAATTGGACCTATAATTGAACCCTGTGGAACACCAGTTGATAATGGTAAGGGGGTAGAACTATATTGGTCAATTCTTACACTTTGTGAACGAGATAAAAGATATGAATTAATGAGGTCAATGAATTTTGGGGAAAAATTAAATGCATGAAGTTTATGCAGTAAAACTGAATGGTTAACTGTGTCAAATGCTTTACGAAGATCTAAAAAGATTGCTCCCACTACCCCTCCATTGTCCAGATTTGATTTAACCTTTTCTAGAAAATAACATATTGCTGTCTCTGTGGAATGATTAGCCCTAAAACCAAACTGCATTGAGTGCAAAGGAAAAGAACTGCAATTAAGATGATTGGTGATTTGTTTAGCAACCAGTTTTTCAAAGACTTTGGATACTGTTGGCAAAAACTAATAGGTCGGTAATTAGATGAAAGAAGGGAATTACCACCTTTAAATATAGGAATGACACTAGCAAGTTTCCATGACTCAGGAAATTTCCCTTGATCTAGTGACACATTAATGATGTGCGTTAGTGGTCCCAAAATTGACTGACCTATTTGTTTGAGCATGAGTGTGTCCATCCCATACACGTCTTTTGCTCTTGAAGACTTAAGCTGTGTAATTACCTTTTCCACATCAGATATGGATACAAATTTTGGATGTAGTGGGGGCTCAATTAACAAATCTGAACTAATAACAGGTAAGTTGTTATATTTCATAGGGAAACTTTTGGCTATGGTATCAACAGAATCAACAAAATACTCGTTTAGTGTCTGTGCCACTGTGAAGCTAAATGCAGTTTTAAGGAAAAAAAATTAAATAAAATTGCACTTAATGTGACGTAGAGAGAAGCAGCGGAAACAGCGGAGAGTTTACGGAAGTAAAAGCTGTTAGTGGATGCGAGCAGAGAAAACTGAGTGCAGAAAGAAGGATAAGATATCATTATCCAGTGGCACAAGTGTCTTCTATGTGGAGAAGCATTCGGGCTTAAAGACTGTGAGTGAAACGCGGAAAGAAAGGGAAAGCGCAACCAGCGAACGGTCATCCCAGGGACGCTGATGGTAGGATCAAACACTCTCTAGTCGGGAAAGGGTTGATTATCTCTCTAATCTGTGCTATTTGAAGACAATCATGGACTATTTAGAAATGAATTGATCATATTGTGAAACATTAGCGTTTGCAGGCAATGTACATATTGTTCGTGTGTGTTTACACTAAGTAACAGTGAACTGTGAGCACATTGTTTCAGTTTGTTAACTTATTATGCTTATTATGCTTAGATTTAGAAATAAGTGAATGTTGAGACAGTGGTGCATAAGAATATTTTATTCACATAGTATTTTGTCTATATTTAAGTAAATGTTAATAGTAATGCTAGTGTTTATTTTTTGTTTCTTTAAGGTTATCAAAATGTATCAAAATTTAACAAAATTTAACAAAAGCTAATAAAATCCAACAAAAGCTAAGAAGAGCTAACAAGTAAGAAGGATTCATCTAAGTGGTTAAGAAAGCAACTTAACAAGCAACTTAACAAGCAAATTCAAGAAAGAAGCTAAAAGAACAAACTGATGTGATTGTCTGGATTTGTGTACCACTGAATTGAATTGAAACAGAGTTTTAATTGGACTATCTGAACTTTGAATCTGACTACTGTTCAATCTGTTATGGGATCTTTTGAAAAATGAATACAAGTTGTGGAAAATCCATTTGGAGTTGTTCCGTGTGTCCTTTTGAATGACTGATGCTCATTTTCGAGTTAGAGGCAGATGCTGATGCGTAAAATTCCCTGGATAACTCGACAGTTGATAACCACTTCTGACAGTCAGCATAGCAGCAGTGGACATTTACACTCGTGGCAGCGCATAGTAGCTGGACTCATACAGTGTATGAGAGGATCGAGTTTGGTGAAGTTCACGGAAAGACTGTTAACACGAAGAAAGTGTTAAGTGGATCATCCAAAAATGGCTGAGGATGCGGTTGGAAAGCCGATCGGGCAGCTCAAGAAAGAAAGAACTTCTGCAAAGATCAGTTTTACCAAACAAGCTAACTTCCTCTGCAGAGAAGTGCACAGGTTGGTGGAGGTAGAGCTCAAGGAAGAATTTGAAAAGCTCTCATCCATTGCAAGGAAAGTCTTTGAGACCAACGATGACTATAAGTTTGGGCTGCTGGCTGAGGCGGAAAATGGTCAAGACGTTGGCAAAGAGGCAGCACTTTTAGTGCAGCAGGAAGCTGACTTTAGGAAGACAGCAGAGTATTGTGACTTGAAATTCGAGGAAGTCAAGGAGATTGTTCAGGATAATCTCTGGTCAAGATATGGTCAGAATGAGGTGTCAGCCTCAGTCTTCGCGGCGGAGGAAGCCTGCAATCGCGTAGCAAACATACTCATCGAAAGTGACGGGTATGAGAACTATGAAGTACAAATAAACTTTCTCACAAGGCTTATCCAGGAAGCAGGAGGAGCTTTATCAAATTGGGAGAAATGGACCCCTGAGATTGAGAGGAAAGACTTGGAAAGCCGTGTAAGGAAGCTGAAAGTGACTAGTAATGAACTTGAAGCAAGAAAAGGTGAGTTTGCCAGGGCACGGAGAGTCGCAGAGGACGCGCTATCCACGAGGTACAGTGCAAGGACATCATTAGATGCAGTAGCACCCGCTGTTCAGGCTAGGCCTATAGTGAGGATTAAACCAACAAGTTTACCAAAGTTCAGTGGGAACAAAAGAGACTTCTATCGTTGGAAAAGTGATTGGGAAAGCCTTCAGAAGCAAGGAGAGCCAACCGGGTCGGCTGAAGTAAAGAAAATCCAGCTACTGGATAGTGTAGATGACAAAATTACAAGAGATCTCAGACTGTCCTCATACAATACTGCTGAAGACATATTTAGAGTGTTTACGAATCGATATGGCAATAAAACCACAATCGCCTTGGAAATCGTCGAGGAACTAGAAAGATTTCCTGCTGTAAGGGGGAACCAGCCACGAAAGGTGATCGAGTTGATCCAGATGGTGGAGAAAGCCCTTACAGACCTCGCCGACCTTGGGGACACTGGAGCGATAAAGAACCCACTTATAGTTAAGTCCATAGAGAGTAAGTTACCCGAGTTCATAAAGAGGGATTGGCTAGTCCTGATGACAGATCCAAGAAGTGGCATCACATCAGAGAACCACTTCGACGCACTCCTAAAATTCCTGAAAAGAGAGGAAGAGATACTAGAAAAACTTGAGCAGCTCAAAGTCACGGAGAAAGTAGAAAGACCAGAGAGGAAGTTCGAGAGAAGTCATGCTTTTACCAAGGCAACAAAGGGAGTCTCATCTGAGGGCACATGCATTGTGTGCAGGGCTGAGAAGCACGGAGGCAAGATTTTCTTCTGCAAAAAGTTCAAAGAGCTGAAACTGATTGAGAAAAAGGCAGTCGTGAGAAAGCTGGGAGTATGCATAAGGTGCCTGGGATACCATGTGGACAGTAGCAGGTGCAGGGACACATATCTCTGCAGGAACAACGATTGCAGAGGAGGAGTTTCAGCAGACCACCACTACCTTCTCTGCCCAAAGGTAGAGCTCAAGCCTGAGCATGAGAGCAAGATTACCACCAGAGAAGGTAAGAAAAGTGGTAGATTAACAATAGAGCAAGAGGAATTCCTATCTGAGCTTTCTCCAAATTTAGCAGAAAAATGCAGAAAAGCATTTACCAACAGAGCCAAAATAGGAAGATCCAGTAAGAACCAGCTGGGACTGTTGGAGGAAGGTGGATTGCGAGAACTACCTGTCATCATGATGCTAGTAGAGGTAACGGCAAATGCAGGGCAGAAGATTGGGACTCTGGTCGATTTGGCATCGGACACAAACTACATTACCCATGAAGCTGCTGACAGGCTCAAGCTGAGAGGTGAGAAGATCACTCTAGTAGTTCACGGAGTTGGAAAGATGGCCATTCGAGTTAGCACCAAGAGATACCTTCTCAGAATCAGAGTTAAGACCCCCAAGGGTATGGAAAAGGCCCACCAATTGGTCTGTTATGGACTAGAGGAGATTGCTAAAGTGCACAAAGGTGTGAGCCCAGAGCAACTGAAGGAATTCTTCCCAGAGGTAGACCTAGCAGAACTGAAGAGACCTGAAAAAATTGAACTTCTCCTCAGTCACCGGGAAGGAAGGCTTGCTCCGCAAAGAGTAAGGATTGTCGGAGATCTTGTCTTGTGGGACAGCCCATTGGGAAAGATGGTGGGTGGAGCTCATCCAGATCTGTTTGAAGTTGTGGATATGACTGCGTACGAGTCAAAGACACACTTCGCCCGGTCCATGAGAACAGCTGCAGTCAGGTATGAGGAAGTCCTCGGGAAGGTTGAATCTCTGAGTACCTCTGAGGGACCCCAGAGGAGCAAATTAGTCAGCGCTGAAACGAAAAACTCACTTGCAGGCGAACGAGAATTCCTTAAGTGGTGGAGCTGGGATAGTATTGGAGCTGCCTGTGAGCCGAAATGTGGAGGTTGTCGCTGTGGAAATTGTCAGCCTGGAGGAAAGGAGATGACCCTAGCAGAGGAGAAAGAACTCGAGATCATAAGAAGGGGTCTAAACTATGTACAGGCGGATTCTCACAGCACGTCTCCCCATTGGGATGCAAAGTATCCCTGGATCCAAGACCCTGCTTCTCTCCCATATAATAGGAGTGGAGTGGAGGCAACCTTCCTAAGAACAGAGAAGCAACTCAGAAGAGTGCCTGAGTGGCAAAGTGTCTATGCAGCTCAAGTCCATGATATGGTGAAGAGGGGTGCTGCAATAAAGCTCACCAAAGAAACCATTGACAGGTGGAACGGCCCAGTCTGGTACGTAAGTCATCTGGTAGCACCAAACCCACATTCAGTCACCACTCCGGTACGTCTCGTATGGAACAGTAGCCAGAAGTTTAAAGGACTGAGCATGAACGACCTCCTATTGAAGGGACCTGATGTGCTGAACCCTATAAGAGCTGTTTTGCTTAGGTTTAGAAAAGGAGTGTTTGGCGCCTTGGGAGACATTAGGAAGATGTATAATTCGGTGTGGTTGGAGGAACAAGAAGTACACCTCCATAGATTCCTCTGGAGAGATGCACAAACGGAGGAAATAGGAGAGTATGCTATCACCAGGGTAAACATTGGGGATCGCCCTGCTGGGTGTATCGCACAGCTGGCCATCGCGAAACGGCTGGATTATTAGCGTTTACTCATCTAAAAGAGGAGCGTAGAGTCCTGGAAGAAGATAGCTATGTAGATGACATCCTCACGTCACATAATGACCAGGAGAAACTGACCAGGATAATTAGTGGACTCGAAGAGATCCTGAAGGCAGGTGGATTTATGCTTAAACCATGGGTCAGGTCTGAGCAAAGTGGGAGGACAGAAACCCAAGGACAAACCTGCGAGGGAATGGGCCCTACCCCTGAGGATGAGGCTATCAGACTCCCGAACCAACTGAGGGAAGAAGATGGCAAAGCGCTTGGCATAGGGTACTTAGCAGAGGAGGATAAGCTTTATGCCATGACCTCGATCAACTTCTCGAAAAGGAAAAAGAAGATGCGGACAGAGGAGGATCTCCTCGAGAGGGAAGTAAGGTCGAAAACACCAAACCCTTTGACCAGGAGACATCTACTAAGTCAAGTAGCTGGACTCTACGACCCAATTGGTCTCGTCACGCCAGCAAAGCAGAAAGGGGCAATTCTCGTCAGAAAAGCGTTCCAAGAGGCAGGAGGTAGGCGTTTGACCCGGCAGACATGGGACAAGGCGCTCTCTGAGAGCCTTCGGGAGGAAGCCATCAGGTTGTTTGAGGAATATGTACGACTCCATAAAGTCAAGTTCCACAGAAGTCTCACACCAGCTGGTTGGATAGGAAAACCGTGGGGAGTCACGTTCTCAGATGGAAGTGACAGAACCTACGGAGCTGTGCTGTATCTCAGATGGGACACGAGTAAAGGAGTGGATGTTAGACTAGTCGAATCCAAAGCTAAGTTGACTCCACTGGAACAAAAGGGAGACGCTGTGAAAGCTGAGATCTGTGGCGCAGTCTTCGCTACACGCCTCAGAGGATACTTTGAGAGGCACGGGAGAACTGAGGTTGAGCGGTGGTTCCACTTTGTGGATAGTCAGACAGTATTGGGAGCCATCCAACGTGACAGTTATGGATATAAAACCTTCTTTGCAAATAGGATCGGAGAAATACAGAAGACAGGAGCAGTCAGCGACTGGTGGTGGATTCCAGGGAATCTCAACATTGCAGACATTATTACAAGAGGAGGTGCTCCTGAAGATCTTGACAAAGATTCTGTATGGCAGAAGGGGCCACAGTTCCTCAGAAGTTCAGTGGAGGAATGGCCCAAGAAATCGGCTGGTGAAATCGCAGCCGACGCCAGAGAGAACATCAATAAGCTCCAAAGGAAGGCTTTCTCGGCAGTGCTGACAAGAGCTCAAATGAGGAAAGGCCTTAGCAAGAAGGAAGGGGCGGACCCTGAAGGAGTAAGTCCAAGGAGCGAGAATGACCTTGCTGACATCGTCTCTAACCCAGGAGTCCATGTGAAGGAAGGAGTGAAACTCGAGAAACCCTCTCCAGTGGGAATGCTAAGTAACCTGGTTACCAAGAATCTAGTTGATGTGGAAAGATTCAGCAGCTTAACCAGGCTGGTCAGAGTCATTGGCTGGATATGGCGAGGTGTAAGGAAGTGGCTTGAGATAAGGAGCGGGAGTATGAAGCAAGAGGGACTAACATCAAGAAATGAGATCAGACAAACTGTGTTGACTGTAAAGGAGCAAGAAGATGCCCTAAAGGGACTATTTCTCGCAGCTCAGGAGAATGTGACCTTTCCAGACACAACGCTTAGTCGACTGGCTGTGTACAAAGAAGAGGACTCAGGACTTCTAGTGTGTGGTGGAAGAGTCCAAATCTTTAGCAAAGATGGGATCGCAGTCCCAATACTACCCTGTGAGGCAAGGATATCCACACTACTGGCTCATGAGGCGCATAACGCAAACCATGAAGAGATCGCCGGGACTCTCCTTAGGACAAGGAAACGAGCATGGATAATGAAGGGACGGAGACTAATCAAGAAGGTAGTAGACAGCTGTGTGATCTGTAGAAAGGCAAGAGCAAGGAAATGTCGACAGATCATGGGCGACCTCCCGCCTGAAAGGACAAGACCAGCTGCGCCCTTTGAGTTTACAACCTTAGATCTGTTCGGTCCCTACGAGGTGAAGGACGAAGTCAGGAAAAGAGTGCGACTCAAGGTCTGGGGAATTGTGTACTGCTGCATGGCCTCAAGAGCTATTCACGCAGATGTTGTTAGTGACCAGTCATCTGAAGGATTTCTATTAGCCTACAAAAGGTTCACGGCTTTGAGAGGGCATCCCAGAAAGTTGTGGTCAGACTCTGGCTCAAACTTCGTAGGAGCTAAACCAGCTCTGGCGGAACTCTACGAATTCCTGAACAAAGTAGGGAAATCAGAGCTGGAACAAGAAGCTGCTAAAAATGGCACCGAATGGTATTGGAAAATCCATCCTGCAAGCTCTCCCCACAGAAACGGAGCAGCAGAGGCCGCTGTCCGCATAGTGAAACGAGCTCTTCACAACCTTGGAGGCGAGGGTATCTTCACGTGGGGAGAATTCCAAACCTTCCTCTACATGGCAGCTAACCTGGCAAACGAGAGACCTATAGATGCAAGGATTCAGAGTCGAGAGGAGTGTATAGAATACGTTACCCCAAACTCTCTCCTACTGGGAAGGACAGGGCCGAGAGGAGATCCTGGTGACTTCGATTTCATGGGCTATCCCTACAAAAGACTACGGGTTGTCCAAGGAGAAGTCAACAAATTCTGGAAGAAGTGGAGTCAGTTAGCAGGACCAAACTTATTTGTAAGAAGTAAATGGCACACAAAGGATCGGAATGTTGATGTGGGAGATGTGGTCTGGGTAGCTGACCAAAACGCACTAAGGAGTCAGTATAAGCTGGGCAGAGTAGTCAAGGCAAATGCTGATCCCAAAGGCATTGTCAGAGATGTGGATGTAAGAGTCTTCCCAAGCTACCCAGTCCTAAGCTCAAAGTGTAATCAAGTGAGTGCAAAAGGAGGCACCAAAGAATTGAGCAATAGAATCCCTTCAACCATCCTTCACAGAGATGTTAGGCGGTTAGTCGTGTTAATTCCTGTTGAGGAGCAACCATGAGAGCATGAGGAAAATAATTATGATGTGACCTCCTTGGGTTCAAGAACAAGGAGCTCAAGTGGGAGGTGTGAAGCTAAATGCAGTTTTAAGGAAAAGATACTGTTAAAAAAAAAAAAAAAAAAAAAAAAAAATTAAATAAAATTGCACTTAATGTGACGTAGAGAGAAGCAGCGGAAACAGCGGAGAGTTTACGGAAGTAAAAGCTGTTAGTGGATGCGAGCAGAGAAAACTGAGTGCAGAAAGAAGGATAAGATATCATTATCCAGTGGCACAAGTGTCTTCTATGTGGAGAAGCATTCGGGCTTAAAGACTGTGAGTGAAACGCGGAAAGAAAGGGAAAGCGCAACCAGCGAACGGTCATCCCAGGGACGCTGATGGTAGGATCAAACACTCTCTAGTCGGGAAAGGGTTGATTATCTCTCTAATCTGTGCTATTTGAAGACAATCATGGACTATTTAGAAATGAATTGATCATATTGTGAAACATTAGCGTTTGCAGGCAATGTACATATTGTTCGGTGTGTGTTTACACTAAGTAACAGTGAACTGTGAGCACATTGTTTCAGTTTGTTAACTTATTATGCTTATTATGCTTAGATTTAGAAATAAGTGAATGTTGAGACAGTGGTGCATAAGAATATTTTATTCACATAGTATTTTGTCTATATTTAAGTAAATGTTAATAGTAATGCTAGTGTTTATTTTTTGTTTCTTTAAGGTTATCAACCTATCAAAATGTATCAAAATTTAACAAAATTTAACAAAAGCTAATAAAATCCAACAAAAGCTAAGAAGAGCTAACAAGTAAGAAGGATTCATCTAAGTGGTTAAGAAAGCAACTTAACAAGCAACTTAACAAGCAAATTCAAGAAAGAAGCTAAAAGAACAAACTGATGTGATTGTCTGGATTTGTGTACCACTGAATTGAATTGAAACAGAGTTTTAATTGGACTATCTGAACTTTGAATCTGACTACTGTTCAATCTGTTATGGGATCTTTTGAAAAATGAATACAAGTTGTGGAAAATCCATTTGGAGTTGTTCCGTGTGTCCTTTTGAATGACTGATGCTCATTTTCGAGTTAGAGGCAGATGCTGATGCGTAAAATTCCCTGGATAACTCGACAGCCACAGCAGATGGATCCTGCATAAGCATCCCATTGTTCTTTAGTTGTATTGAGTTATTACTAGAAGAAGTTTTACCTGTTAGTCTATTGATCTGTTCCCAAATCGCTTTTGAGTTACCATGACAGTTTTTAATAATTGTAATAAAAAAGTCTGCCTTTGCTTTTCGTAATTGTCTTATCACTTTATTCCGTAACGAAGCAAATTTTTGTCTGTCACAAGATAGTTTTGACTTTATGGCTTTTTTAAGGGCATTGTCTCTGTCTTTCATTAATTGTTTGATATCATTACTGAGCCAGGGAAAAGAATGCTTTCTGTTTTTGTGTTTAATTGTCACTGCAAATTCTTTAATTTTTGTTTGTAAGCATTCAGTGAATTTCTGACTAATTATTTCCAATTCATTGTCCATTAATAAAGTGTCCCAGTTCATATTTCTTATTGCTGTGTGAAATTGTTCTTGGTTGCTCCTTGGAATGCCGATGAACTGCTTTTTTCCGGAATAAGCTGCAAATCGCTTTCTGGTTAATTTTCTTGCTATCAGCACCATGTTATGATCTGAGAGACCAGTTAACATATTGAATGATTTTGTGATCCGTTCCGGATAATTGGTGAAGATTAAGTCAATTAGGGTGCTACAATTGTTTGTGATCCGTGTTGGTCCTTTAACCATCTGGACAAGATTAAATCCATCCATAATTTGCTGCAGTTTTTTCCTTGTACTGTTATCGTCCCAGTGTAGATTAAAATCACCCATCACTATAACCTCCTTTTTAAAATCACACTGCTTTAACATTTCCTTAAACTTATCATAAAAGTCTATTTTAGCAGATGGTGGTCGATATAAGACTAATAATGTGAGAGACATCTGAGGTGCAAGAGATAAATTTAACCCAACGCATTCTAGATCAATTGGGGTTTTCCACTGGATTTCACTGCACTGTATGTTATCTCTCACATAGATCATAACCCCTCCCCCTTTGGCATCAGCTCTATCTCTCCTGTAGGAGACGTACCCCGGAACTAAAAGCGCAGCAGTAGGGGAATTTTTGTGCAGCCAAGTTTCGGATAGGCAAAAATAATCCAGATTTGATTCAGTCATCATGTGGATAATTTGATCGCTTTTTGATTTTAAACTTCGGATATATAGATGTCCACCAAAGAGACCTTTTGGTTTGACTTTTTGATCCCAGATTATGCGTGCATTGTTTACAGTGTGAACAACCTTCCACTTCCGGTTCATGCGTATTGCTTTATTTACTGTAAAGCGTTTGTGGATGTTAGCGGTGCTCACCACGCCGGCTCCGTGAAGACCACCACCGCTGGGCCCCCCCGCCACATCGCCCACATGCGCGGGAGCCGCTCCCGTTGCCGCAGGATGTCCACTCGGCGAACCAGGCATATTGAAAACTGCACTGTGCAAAACTGCTAAAAAGTGGATATTTTAACAGAGAATCACAGACAGTTTCAATGCTGAACCTTTAGGGGGCGTCCACGTGTTTTTAAAACATGCAGATTTTATAAATATATATATGGCCAGTTAAATGGACAGCCTTTGCTGTCTCTCATCCGTGTCTAGAAAAGCACTTCATAAATTAAATGAATTATTACTATTATTAATGTTATTATTAGTAGTATTATATTTTTCTTGTTATTATCCTTATAAGTCCATCAATACAATTTTCTCGTGTTATTGTATAATTCTACCTGAATTATTCACTTTAATACTGTGCTTGCAAAATTTAGAATGACATTAAAAATCATTTCTGCAACAGTACATCTCAGATGTAAAAAAACTCTTATCATTTGTGAGAATTGTTCCATAGACTCACATTGTATAGACTGCCGCCCAGTGGGGGGAAACAATAAAGGGCCAAGGAGTACGTTTTAGGCCGCCGTGTTGGCTACGAACGAGCGATCATTCCCAAACTTTGCGCACGCTATTGGGGTCTTTCTACGAGAAACACATTACACTTTTGTGTGCCCCGCCTCAGGGCAACCCCTTTTATTACCGTATAAATATGCTTAATATAGTCGGGGCTATATAAAGCCTCTGTGGAAGGAGCACGCTTTAGGTCACGTGTTGGCTACTTAACGAGCGTATCGTTCCTCAAACTTTATGACGCTTATTGGGGTCTTTCTACGAGAAACACATTACACTTTTGTGTGCCCCTACTCAGGGCAACCCCTTTTATTATCAGTATAAATATGCTTAATATAGTCGGGGCTATATAAAGCCTCTGTGGAAGGAGCACGCTTTAGGTCACGTGTTGGCTACTGAACGAGCGATCGTTCCCAAACTTTGCACACGCTATCGGGGTCTTTCCACGAGAAACATATTACACTTTTGTGTGTCCCGCCCCAGTGTAACCCGTTTTATTACAGTCCAAATATGCTTAATATAGGCAGCATGCTTAATATGGAGTGGTGGTGGCGTAGTGGACTAAAGCACATCACTGGTAATCAGAAGATTGCTGGTTCGATCCCCACAGCCACAACCATTGTGTCCTTGAGAAAGACACTTAATCCAAGTTGCTCCGGGGGAATTGTCCCTGTAATAAGTGCACTGTAATTCGCTTTGGACCATATATGATGCGGGCCATAACAAAGCCCCGTATCTCCGCGAGCGTACCTCCCAGAGTCACGGGGCAAACGCTGGTCTTCTCGGCAACCCCCAGGCCCAAACAGAACAGCAGCGACCCACAGACAAACATTTTTCCATAGACTGACATTGTATGGACTGCCGCCCAGTGGCGGGGGCTAAGCTATTACCACGTGCTGGTGGTTGGGAGCAGAGGGATTCAAGCCTTTAAGTTGAATTTTTACACTTTGAAGGGTCGTTACAAATGTAAATCTTCGGGCGCTCCCTAGATGTTTACAATTCGAGAGCTCGCTGGTGGATTGTTCCCTTCAATCGATTCCTTGAGTTTTCTTCAGTTGGTCTTAAAAAAGGCTTTGAATTGTGAAAACCTGTCGCAAAACCACGAAGTTACAATTATAACTCACTGGAGCCTCAGCCATTTCATGTATCGCTATTTATTGTTATTATATTGTTTTTAAAGCTCCTCTTGTCATAATAAAATTCATCATCCCTTCACTTGTCAACTCATTTCTAAAATGCAACGGTTATCCGGCTTCATCAAGTTGGACACGTTGAGAGTTGCAATGTCAAGTCACTTTTTCTGGTTGACTGTAACTATCTATATTATGTCTTTTATGGGCATAAAAAACAAAAAATCATTGAAAATTCAAAAAATGCTTCCATTGTTCAACCTTATATAGATTTAATTATTAATTTTTTCTCCCTCTGGCTTTTGTTTTTTTTATAATTGTTGTATGTGTGTTTTTAAAAAAATGTTTTGCAATTTTTGACACAATTTCATGTAAGACCTTGGCATGATTATTAATAAAATAAAATAAAATAAATAACTAATAATAAAAAAAGTTATCTTTAAGGAAATCTGAATTGATGTGTTGTTATTGTAATCGATGACTCAGCGATTGAACCGCGAAAGGGCTTTATTGGATTTCGCAGATTTCTTTTCAAAGGACAAAACGCCCCTAACAAGTGTGTCATCTCATTATCGTGGCAAGATTCGATGCCGTTTGTATTCTTAAAAGTTTTCAAGTCCTTCGGTTATTTTCTGATGCATTTGTTTTTGGAACAATTTCTTTAATATTTACTGGACTCAAGTCTGCTCTGCTCGCAACAAAATAATCTCCTCCTCACAAGCATGACCCGATAAGTTTCATGAAATTATATTAATAATAAAGGATTGAGTTTATCCCACCCAACAATTCCTACAAAAACATTTCAGCATTCTTGTGAAAAATGCGTTCATTACCACGTCTCCATTACAGTCGTATTCATGCAAATCTTAAAGGCGTGCATGTGACTTTTTTAAACCACTCACAACCTACATACAAAAGACTGTTCTACCTTTTCAGCGCTACATTTCCATTGCTCTCTTCTTCTGTTCATCTCTCCTCGTCACATGAAAGCAGACGGAATTCTGAATTCGATGACACCAAGCTTGGCAAAATCGGACCGACCGTCCTAAAGATTTATCTGTGAAACAATCCAGCCAATCAGATTCGATATGCAAATGAGGGTGGACATAATGAGGGTGGAAGTCGTAATTACCTCTATACCTAACCCTAACCCTAACCTAACCCTAATAGCCAATATTTCCATTGGAGGCAAGATCTACGTCCAGGTATTAGATCAATACAACACAGCCTTACAAGACCACTCTTTGTAATGAGAAGTGAACTGGGAAGTTACATTTGGAAGAAGACTTACTTTTTGGAAATATACATAAAACAAATCTAGCAGTAACCATGTGTTAGTGAGAAGGACTTTTGTGGAAGCTAGACATTATTTTTGGAATTGCCAGTATTTCCATTGGAGGTAAGATCTACGTCCAGGTATTAGATCAATACAAGGCTGGACAGTACGGTGGCCCAGTAGTGCACAACACAACGAAATTCAAAAAGCAAACATAAGTTCACAACACAACAGAAACAAGCCACAACACAACGCAAAAAATCCGCAACACAACGGAAACAAGCCACAACACAACGGAATAGCCACAACACAACGGAATAGCCACAACACAACGGAAATGCTCCCGACCACTAGGGGGACAGGTGGTTTCCGGAAACGGTAAATTGCTCTCAATCTCCCATGCGTTATCGCTGGCGGTCTGGATTAGTGATGGGCAATCCGGCTCTTTTTCGTGAGTCGGCTCGTTTGACTCAGCTCACTGAAAAGAGCCGGCTCTTTTGGCTCACAAACGGCTCTTTAAAAAAAAAATGTTTTCTCTATGATAGGTGTGAAAACAATTCTAATTCAATTATTAAATGAAATCATACTCGCAATGTCTCACAATTTCTTTAAAAATGCATTGATTTGTTATGAAAAAATAATACTATTAAGCATTTGCATTAGAACTTTTTAATGTATAGAAACAACATTCAAAACAAATACAATCTGAACATAATAGAACCCATATTAAAGAAAAAGCTGTTTCTTGAAGCTCCGCTAGCTTCACAGTTGGGTGCACAGTTCGCATATGCCAGTGTAGGTTGTGCGTAGAGCCGGCTTTATGCGATATTTTTTTTGGCAAATTCTACACTGTGCTTTAACATTGTCCACATCATTAAAGTGGTTCCAAATGCTGCTGTGCTTCCGACTCATTTTCCTGCTTTTGCTTTGTTTTCACATGTGTTTTTCCTCTCCTCCGAGTTTGATGCTGTGTGTGTGTGTGTGTGTGTGTGTGTGTGAGTGTGTGATGGCTCGGCCCCTCCCTCATGCCGTATAATTGGTTGACACCTTGTGTATGATTGACAGGAACAGAACGTGAGGCTGATCAGACAGTCAAAATTTAGTCATTTAGTGCCGACGCTGCCCCCTAGTGGTCGGGATCATTTCCGTTGTGTTGTGGCTATTCCGTTGTGTTGTGGCTATTTCGTTGTGTTGTGGCTTGTTTCCGTTGTGTTGCGGCTTTTTTGCATTGTGTTGTGGCTTGTTTCCGTTGTGTTGTGAACTTATGTTTGCTTTTTGAATTTCGTTGTGTTGTGCACTACTGGGCCACCGTAGGACAGCCTTACAAGACCACTCTTTGTAATGAGAAGTGAATTGGGAAGTTACATTTGGAAGAAGACTTACTTTTTGGAAATATACATACAATTTTTTTAGCATTAAATATGTGTTAGTGAGAAGGACTTTTTGGAAGCTAGACATGATTTTTGGAATTGCCAGTATTTCCATTGGAGTCAAGATCTACTTCCAGGTATTAGATCAATACAACACTGGACAGCCTTACAAGACCACTCTTTGTAAGGAGAAGTGAACGTCTAGGTTACGTATGTAACCTCCGTTCCCCGATGGAGGGAACGAGATGTTGTGTCAGAGAAGCGACACTGGGGGTCTCTCTTGAGCACCGATATTCACCTCTGATCTATGAAAAAAGGCAGATGAGAAGTTGGCAGCCGGTATTTGCATGTCCCGCCCCCGGACATACGGGTATTTAAGCGGCACAAATACGGGAGTTCATTCAGGATTTTTCTGAGGAGCCGGAAATGGTCCGGCCACAACAGTGGCTCGGCTCAGCGATGTGGCGGGGAAGACACAACGTCTCGTTCCCTCCGTTCCCCTTCTGTCGTTCTCTTCACGTTGTGTCAGAGAAGTGACACTAGGGGTCCCCTTATAAACGTGCCATGCGCTGAGCCGTGTACTTGAACTGCTGATACAGGAGTGAGCAGGTATTCCTACGTGCAAAGGCAACCAACTGTATCAGACTGCACGTACCCTTCCCCAATGCCCCATTAAAGCCATCAGAGTCCTTCTGGTTACCCTGGAGGGGGGAACAAGGTGATGGCCGCCAACCTGGGAACGGGCCAGCCTGGCTGGGCCTCTTTTCTCTCTATGTTTCTCGCATAGAGCAACTTCGGCCGGGGCCCTTACACGCATTGAGGGAAGGGGGTCTTAGCCCTTCTTTCAGGGGGAGAAGCCCTGCAGAGGCCACACCTACCCGGCAGGGGAGGCAAAGAGTGGAAAATACATCACATGGCCTGTTAGGACCTATGTGGAAAAGTTGGTGCGGTGGTAGATCCAGCCTCGTAGAGGGGGGAAGCATACAGCACGGCGACTGAGGCAGCTTTAACTGCCTAAGGGAGACACGGGGGTCCGCTCGTGAGGGGACAGTACCATGGAATTACACACAGGGGGAGTCTGAGCAGGAGGCCTTACCGGCAGCAAAGTCAAATTGAGCAAAACAGCCTCCGACCGGTGGTAAATCGGGCGTTGCGAAATGGGGAATTGTACGAGGGTTCGTGTACACTGCGCGCCAGCCTCAAAAAAAAATTTTTGGCACTGGCGCCCGTTTTTGAATTGGCTGAAATCATCACTTGGTGGTCAGTGGAATTTTTATGTTTTGAAGGGTGTACTATGTTTAGGGGGAGTCCTACATGTCCACCAACAGACTAACTGCCCATTAGCAATTGATTGTATAGCTATATGTCCACCAACAGCCCACTGCCCATTCATTTGACTGTAAGTGGGACTACCCACGTACAATTTATTTGAAATGGCTGAAATCATCACTTGGTGGTCAGTTTTGAAGGGTGTACTATGTGCAGGGGGAGTCCTACAGTCACCTAAATGTGATTTATATGTCATAAATGTAATCCTGGAGTTATAAAAATGAAGTACACCAAGTTATAATGTCGGGTCAGATTACGGGTCCGATTTCGGGTCCGTTAAATCGATTGGAAGTGGGACTCCCACATGCAATTTATTTGCATTGGCTGAAATCATCACTTTTTGGACATGGTTTTTTTTAACTCCTGGATCAAATTTATGACTTAAAATCACATTTAGGTGACTGTAGGACTCCCACTGAACAACATAGCCCTTCAAAACATAAAAGTTCAACTGTCCACGAAACCTTCATTTCTGTGAATGGGTCAAATTGATGGTGGGATGTGCAGATCTCAGCTCTGGACAGACTTGGGAAGCTGAAACTGCTATTTATGTTCTTCTCCAAGCCTCCTCTTTCTATGGTATAAATTGCACTAAGATCAGAGGAAGTTGAAAATTTTGCGCAAAAATTCTAAAAGGTACTTTAGTTTTTTTGGCCGAAATTTTCGACATCCTCTGATTTTCTTGAAACTCACAACAAAGAAACAGGAGGCTAAGATTCGAGTAGAAATGCAGTTTTTAGCTTCCTAAGTCAATGCAGAGTTGAGATCTGGACATCCCACTTACAATTTGTCCCATTCACAGAAATTAACGTTTCGTGGACAGTTGAACTTTTATGTTTTGATGGGTGCACTATGTTCAGGGGGAGTCCTACAGTCACCTAAATGTGATTATATGTCATAAATTGGATCCTGGAGTTATAAAAATGAAGTCCACAAGTGATGATTTTGGGTCCATTAAATTGATTGGAAGTGGGTAGTCCCACTTCCAATCAAAGTAATGGGCTAAAAGGACAGACAGACAGACAAATAGACAGGCAGACAGACAGACAGATAGACAGACAGACAGACAACCATCCTATAGATAGATACATACATACATACATACATACATAGACATATTGGACATATTGAGAACTGCACTGTGCAAAAGTGCTAAAAAGTGGATTTCTTAGCACAAAATCACAGACAGGGATAGCTGAGATCCCACATACAATGTCTCCCATTAAATTGATTGGAAGTGGGACTACCCACGTACAATTTATTTGCATTGGCTGAAATCATCACTTGGTGGACATCAGTTTTATAACTCCTGGATCAAATTTATGACTTAAAATTACATTTATGTGACTCAGTAAAGCCCCCTGATCAACATAAGCCCTTCAAAACATAAAAGTTTCACTGAGCACGAAACCTTTATTTCTGTGAATGGGACAAATTGTACGTGGGATGTCCAGATCTCAGGTCTGGACAGACTTAGTGAGCTGAAACCTCTGTTTATGTTCTTCTCCAAGCCTCCTCTTTCTATGGTATAAATGTCAAGACATTTACATTTAGATTTATGCATTTGGCAGAGCCTTTAATCCAAAGCGACTTACAGAGCACTTATTACAGGGACAATCCCCCTGGAGAAACCTGGAGTGCCTTGCTCAAGGACACAATGGTGGTGGCTGTGGGGTTCGAACCAGGGTCTTTCTGATTAACAAGAAGATTAACAAGAAGATCGACATCCTCCGATCTTCTTGAAACTCGCAACATAGAAAGAGGAGGCTGAGATTAGGACAGAAACACAAGTTTCAGCTTCCTAAGTGAATACAGAGCTGAGATCTGGACATCCCATGTACAATTTGTCCCATTCACAGAAGTAAAGGTTTCGTGGTCAGTTAAAAATTTTTTGAAGGGCTCAGGTTGATCAGGGGGCATCACTGAGTCACCTAAATGTGATTATATGTCATACATTTGATCCTCGAGTTGTAAAAATGAAGTCCACCAAGTCCAAATGAAGTCCAATGATTTCAGGAAATTCAAATAAATGGCAAGTGGGTAGACCCACTTCCAGTCAATTTAACAGGCCAAAAATCATCACTCGGTGGACTTCATTTTTACAACTCGAGGATCAAATGTATGACTTACAATCACATTTAGGTGACTCTGTGAACAAGATGAGACATATCCAAAGTAAAGAAGAACTCACATTTATTGAACATCATTAAACATTTACAAAGTACAAACATGTGTGAGACAACAACAATGCAACAATGTGATAAGAACTATGTACAATAGAATATGACAAAAGACACACAAACATCATTCAACATTTACAAAGTACAGCAAAAACTTGTGTTCAAACAAAAAACAAGAACGGCATTATTGAAAAACAATGTGGCCCAACAGCATGGCAAAGAGTCCAAATTATACCGGCGCATTAGTCCAAATAGCTCACTTCCTGCAGAAACTGCTGCGGAGTTTAAGAACTGCCCTCACTCACTCTCTGGCCTCGTTGGCTTTCGCCAGCCCCTCTGGTGTGAAGGACTTTGATACTTTAGGTTTGAAAGGGGACGACTTCTTTTGTGGTATGGAGAAACCCGAGGTGTGCATTTTCAGATGCGACAGAATCACCATAGCCCTCTGCCGCATCCTTCGGGGGCTGGCCGGTGTCTGGGCGGCGCTGGTGCCGGGTTCGGCTGGCTCCTCCATGTCAGAGTCCTGTGAAAGAAAAGAAAAGAGAGAAGAGAAGAGAATCAGCAATGGTGCAGAGCCAAACAAAGTCCACTGATCAAAGTTCATCAAAAGAGGTCAACTCACCGGATGGGACTCAGCCTCGACGTCCTCTCCCTCTGAACTGGCGCTGCCTTCAGAAGACTGGGAGCGGGATGAGTCAGCTGGCGATTCCTCTTCTCGAGCGCGCTTCCTGGGCTTGGCTGCCTTCCTCCTGGCGTGCTTGCGCTTGGGCTCCTGCTTGACTGGGGACAGCTCGGGGCCCTCCAGCGCCGCCTCGACCAGACGCCGGTGCTCCAAGGTCTGACTGGGGTTCAGATTTATTGCATAAAACTTCTCGGCTATTTTGGTGTCGTGGCACATGAACCTGGATATCTTCAGCCTGTTGTCGGCAGTGTGCGCGTTTCTCGCCTAGGGGGTCTCCTTCATGTAGCTCATGAACTGGCCCACGCTCAGGACGTAGTGTTTTATCATGGTCTCCTTCATTTTGCATGCCCTGAGACTGCTGATCCATTTGTGCTGACACACAAATCGTGTTACTTGACGGCAATCGTGCACCGACATGGCATCGGATATTTTACTTGCGTGGCTTACCCTCTAATCCTAGGGGTGTCGTTTAGAAAAAGAAAAGAGGAGAGGTTGGTGTGACCCACCGCCATGAAGGCGATGAAGTTCTTAATGCGGTATATTTTCCCCCCGACGTTCTCCTTCAGCTTTGGGTTCGGCTCAGGTCCCTCATGGTGGCCCCTGTACTCCTCCAGCAAAACATCTAGATGGATACAAAAAAAGACAAGCACGTTTGCACAATTCAATAAAACTTATGAGGCGCGTTTAGGAAATCCGCTGCTCTTACTCAGTGATGTCACATGATCTGGAAAGTGGGGGAGAATCTCCTCCTGTTGCTTTTCCTGACTGGAGGGCTGAGAATGCGATGTAGATGGCACCGAACTGGATGGCTGCGGAGAGGGCGGCTGCAGAGTGGGTGGCTGTGGAGAGAGCGGCTGCAGAGTGGGTGGCTGCAGAGAGGGAGGCTGCAGAGTGGGTGGCTGCGGAGAGGGCGGCTGCAAAGTGGATGGCTGCGGAGAGGGCACCTGCAGAGTGGATGGTTTTGGAGTGGATGACTGATAAGTGGATTCACAGGAAGGTGAAAAGGGGAGCGTGTCTGGGTCCTCTGAGCTTTCGCTGTCCTCCTCAGGCCTGAGAGACTCGAGGAGCTTCTTGGTCACCCGGCTCACCTTGGTGAACGTCTTTGGCCTCAACCTCCTCTTGAGGATACGACATCGTCGGGTTACCTTCCTCAGAGCCTCTGTGATGGTGTCGACCTGTTTGTTGAGGTCGTCGACTTGGGATCTCAGATTATCCTTCTCCTCCCTGCAGCTTTCCAGAGCACACATTGTCTCCTCCTTCTCCTCCTCAAGGGGCACGGTGGCTTCTTCCAGCATGCCGATGCCTTCGAATTCGTCTTCCACCTCTGCAGGTCCAAAGTCGAAATCATCGCCACAGCTGGATTAGACGCCCTCAGCTTTGACAGCTCACTCATGATATTTCTTCTTTTGCAAAACGTGAAGGCTTCGTGCTGAGCTTTCCTTGTCAGTTCAATGTGGAGCCTCAGGTGGCTGTCCAGCCGCGTTGTGTCTTTCCCACATCCTGCAATGAGGCAACATCCATCACGGATGTTGATCCTTCCAGACACCAAGGCAAGCAGAAGCCTCCTTTCCTCTTTGTTGTGGATGCTGTGAAATAACCTCAAGTGCTGGCTTAGCTGGGAGAAAGCACGGTAGCAAAGAGGGCACGATTCCAACAGCATCTTCTCAGTACATCTCGGGTCAATTCTGGCAGAGTCGTCAATGGGTGACACGGAATCACAGCAGAAAATGTATGGGCAATGAGATCGCAGCTTATATATATAGGCATGTGCAGCTCCAAATACAAGTCAAAAACCACTTATTACATTGAAGGGGGAGGGGATCCAAATACAAGCCAATACATGCAATTGAGGTTGTAGTGGGGGGAAACAGTATGCTTTATTATGTTCCTTTATGAAAGAGTACTCAACTCAGCACTAAGTTCATGCACAATACATTTTAAACACTTACAGTAACGTTTACATTCGATTTGATTGACAAAATCCCTTTGGCAGCCCTCAGAATATACAATATAACAAGTTGATGCAACTATCAACTCATCAACATGCACAATTAGCTTAAGTGTGAGACTCAAAGGTCAATTATTAATCATTACCATTGTAATTGACTTATAGTTGGAGAACCATTGCAACTGGCTTGAAAATGGAGAAGGGGAGGGGATCCAAATACAAGCTAATACATGCAATTGAGGTTGTAGTGGGGGGAAACAGTATGCTTTATTATGTTCCTTTATGAAATAGTACTCAACTCAGCACAATATAACAAGCTGATGCAACTATCAACTCATAAACATGCACAATGAGCTTAAAAAATTACTTCCCACGAGCCATGCATTTGGCGCCATTCAAACAAATTGGAAGTGGCACTTCCTGTATGATTCAGTGAAAAAAGCCTTGAATCATATTCCAGCAACTTCAGCCGTCGAGAACTCATTCCTGGGGCCTTCGGATACAACATATAATGAATTCATGTCCCTCGGTGTTAAGCAAGTACTTTAAAAAAAATCAAGAAAAATATTCCTGAAAAATTATTGTCACAATACACACATTAGTCAGCCAATGAAGCACTTAACAAAATCATTCAGACTTGAACCTTTTCACAGTGACTAAGGGGCCCCTGAGAAGCTACAGATTCAAATTTGGAGCCATTTAGACCTTTCCAAGTCATGTCCACAGACCCGCTGTGAAAATTAATGGTACAAATGGTAAGTGGGATTGCTCTTCCCGATGTCCTAAAGACCCCAGATTTTGCACTGTGACACGTCAAGGGCCTCTTATCGACATACTAAGAGGGCTAAGGCCTAGGGTGCAAAAAAGTATTTTTCATTATTTTCAACAGATCTCTCTGCCTGTCGTAGGAATCAATGAGACAGGCTTCATTTTAGGCCTGTGTGCTACAGTACATTCATCGGAGCCTTTAATACTCAGCAATCCCCCAGGGCCTCCAAACTCTAGGACCTGACTCGGGGGCCCCTGGCGATCGAATATCTGAAATTTCGAGGTCCTGCGACCTTGGGAACCCCCTTTTCTAGACGTCCCACTGTCCCTTTGAATCAATGCATTTTTCACAACGTTTTCGTGGACAACGTCCCTAAATGGGCCAAATGAATGGAAAATAAGGTCAAAAGGTCACGAAACTCTCCACGCTGTCTAAGGGCACTCTGACGATACGCATATGTCAATTTCGAGTCGCTCGGACCTTTCGGAGCCCCGTCCGCCAACCCGTTGTAGAAAATTTAATGAAACAAATTGCACATGGGCTTTTTCTAGAAAGCTCCTCCAGCCCCCAAATTTCACACGGTGGTAGCCTGATGCCCCTCGAAAGACATACCGAGAGCACGAAGCTCTAGAAAAAAGGAAACATTTGTGCAAGATTCTCACAAAGTCCTTTTGCACTTAAAGCTTGAAAGAGCCTCTTGAAGGATGATAGACAACTAGGGTTAGGGTTTGAATATAAGCTCAGGAAGGTTCTAGAGACCCCAATCTTTGGTTCCTGATTCGTGGGGACCAGACGCTCGCGGACCGGGAGTTTCAAGAGCCTGCAACCTTTTGACCCCTCTTTTCCAGACGTCCTATTATCCCTTTGAATCAATGCATTTTTCACAACGTTTTCGTGGACAACGTCCCTAAATG
This sequence comes from Xyrauchen texanus, assembly GCF_025860055.1. NCBI lineage: Eukaryota > Metazoa > Chordata > Actinopteri > Cypriniformes > Catostomidae > Xyrauchen > Xyrauchen texanus. Next base: position 45,792,562 of record NC_068291.1, on the reverse strand, counting down.
GGCCAAATGAATGGAAAATAAGGTCAAAAGGTCACGAAACTCTCTACGCTGTCTACAGGCACTCTGACGATACGCATATGTCAATTTCAAGTCATTCGGACCTTTCGGAGCCCCGTCCGCCAACCCGTTGCATAAAATTTAATGAAACAAATTGCACGTGGGCTTTTTCTAGAAAGCTCCCGCAGCCCCCAAATTTCACACGCCGGTAGCCTGACGCCCCTCGAAAGACATACCGAGAGCACGAAGCTCTAGAAAAAAGGAAACGTTTTTTGGGGGAGTTTGCGCAAGATTCTCACAAAGTCCGTTTGCACTTAAAGCTTGAAAGAGCCTCTTGAAGCATGAGAGACAACTAGGGTTAGGGGTTGAATATAAGCTCAGGAAGGGTCTCGAGACCATAAACTTTGGTTCCTGATTCCTGGGGACCAGACGCTCGCGGACCGGGAGTTTCAAGAGCCTGCGACCTTTTGACCCCTCTTTTCCAGACGTCCCATTATCCCTTTGAATCAATGCATTTTTCACAACGTTTTCGTGGACAACGTCCCTAAAGGGGCCAAATGAATGGAAAAAAAGGTCAAAAGGTCACGAAACTCCCCACGGTGTCGAAGGACGCCCTGACGACACGCATATATCGTTTTTGAGTCGATTGGACCTTTTGGTGCCCCGTCCATCGACCCGTTGTAGAAAATGAATGAAATAAATGGCAGATGGACTTTTTCTAGAAAGCTCCTCTGGGCCCCAAACTTCACGTGCTGGTAGTCCGGGGCCCCTAGCGTGTCATATTAAAAGCACAACTCTCTAGAATGAAATTTTTTTTCCATTTTTTTTTTTGGCTTGTGCAAAGTCATTTGGGTGTTCATTTAAGGTCTAGAGCTGAAAGAGTGCATTCAGAAAATGTCTAGAGCTTCCAAATTTTAAGCACTGATCCGGGGGGCCCTGGGGCTCCAGAATCCCAAATTTGGAGGTCCTGCGACCTTTTGACCTCTTTTTACAAGAAATCCCACTTGCCCGTTGAACCAATGCAATTCTATAGCGGTTTCGTGTACGATGTTAAAATTGATGCAAAGACTTGGGGGCTTCGAATGCTTCATTGTTGGGCCCTCAGAAACAACATATTAAAAAGCTGTGTCCCTCAGAGTTAAAGAAGTACTTAAAAAAAAATCTAGAAAAATATTATAGAAATATTATTGTCACATTACACACATTAGTCAGCCAATTAAGGACTTAACGAAGTAATAGGGACTTGAAACTTTGCACACTGACTAGGGAGGTCCCTGTGAAGCTACAAATATCAATTTGGAGGCGTTTGGAGCTTTCAGAGCCGTGTCCACGGTCCCGCTGTGAAAATGAATGGTACAAATGGTAAGTGGGACGTGTTCTAACTTTGCTCCCTGAGCTCCAACAAACCCCAAATTTCACACGGTGACACATCAAAAGCCCCTCTAAAATATCAACCACGTAAATATCAACCACGAAACATAATGTTATGAGAGGCTGCTGATTTAATGGATTTAATATTAAAGTCAAATACAAACGCCAGTTTCTTCCTTTTGTTTGTCTGCTTAACTTAACCAGGGTGGTCAGGGGGTCTCGCTGGTAAAGTTGGGTAACAAAAGACAAACAAAAGGAAGAAACTGGCGTTTGTATTTGACTTTAATATTAAATCCATTAAATCAGCAGCCTCTCATAACATTATGTTTCGTGGTTGATATTTACAGAGCAACTAGTTAGTGGTTAATGTAAAAATGGCCGCGCGATTTGTGTGCAAACATTGTAATTTTATCTGTGTGAACGCTTTCCTGGTTTTATCACCATATCAAAATATGACTAATTCTAGATTTGTCAACTTGACCTGGCAGTTTTCATCTATGATTACCACAATGACGTACTTCAGAGAGAGGGAGGATTCACTCTATCTTTTAGCTGATGTAATGATGAATGCTAATTTGAACAGCTGTTTCTAGAGAATATTGATTGTAATTAGGATCATAGTTTGACATTTTAAAGACTATTCCTGTTTTGTATACATGTGTCATGCATTTGAGGGTCCATTTTATTTGCATCATTCAAAAATCAATCTTTACAGGTAATAAGCCTGTTATAGAATTTAACTGTGAATTGCAAGATAGGCAGACATACTTGAGCTGGTCAAGGGGTTGTATCACAAGATATAACACATAGTGACATTTAAGCATAATCTCTATAGAGGAGCCTATTAGAAAGTATTGTAAAGAAAGACACAAGTATGTTCTCTATATATTTAATGAATTTCTTCCTACTTTTTGTTAATTGCTGCACTTAGGTCACTGCAACTCCAGCAGATGTAGAGAGAAGCTTCACTGTTCCCAGAATACAGTAAGTTACTGTAAAAATTACAGCAAACTTTTTACAGTGTACGATAAGGGTTTAAAACTTTTTCTTGGGTTAATTCAAATATATGGAGCATGATTGGAAAAATTCTCTCTGAAATATAAACCTTTTTGGATTATATCAAATCAATAATTATATAATTATATAACGCCAAATAGGGCCTATGGACTTAATCACAAAAGCAATTATATAATTACATAACACCAATAAGGATCTATTGATTTAATCATAACATCAAGTATATAATGATATTACACCAAATAGGGTCTATTGATTTAATCATAATAACAATTCTATAATTGTATAACACCAGTAAGAGTTTATTGATATCATCACAATTTATAACTTCATGAGTCACTTTAATATGTAAGTGTCAGGATATACACACGGAGGCAGAGGTAAGTGAATCCAAACACAGCTTTATTTTAGGTGGCAAGAGTGAGGGTGAGTAATTTGGCAGTTCAAGTGCAGACACGGTGAAGATCACTCGATGCCGGACAGGCAACAGGTAAGCACAACCACTTCGGGAATGTGGGAATCAAGTAATCACAGGACAGTGATGCAAATCCTCTCTTTTAAGAAGCAGATACTTGGAAACGGGATCAGAAGACTCACTGGCAGATCAGAGGGATACACGGGCACTGGCGATAGGAAATGTAACAGGAGTCCTGGAGACAACAGAATGTGGACATAGAAGTTAGAAGCATTCAGGTAAGTTTTAACGTTACTTGTCAGCAATCGGGAAGTTTCAGGGGTTCAGAAGATCACGGTGAGGGTTTGTTCCTGTTGGAGGCTTGACGTTGAACTGGGGTTTCGGTGAGTGCTTTATAGTGCAAGTTGGTGAGTTTGTTAATTGTGAACAGGTGTGTGTGATTAGTAATCCGGTGAGAGTGATCGTTGAGTGGAGGGTGGAATCAAACCTGGTTGATCTCTCACAGTACCCCCTCCAGAGTCCGCGCCAGCGACCTTGGACCCCGACGTCGTGGGGGCCTACCTCGAGGTCGTGGTGCCGGTCTCCCAGGGTGCTGAGCATGAAACTTCGGTGAGTAGATTGGGGTCGAGGATATCATTACGGGGTACCCAGCATCTCTCTTCCTGTCCGTAATCTTCCCAATCCACCAGGTATTCGAGTCGGCCACCTCGACGTCGGGAGTCCAATATCTCCTTCACTGTGTAGATGGGCTCGGTTTCAATGGGCGGTATTGGGGAAATATCCTCAGGGACAGGGTCTGCAGAGGGAGCAGGTACAGGTGAGTGATGGGGTTTCAGGAGGGAGACGTGAAAAGTGGGGTGGATGCGGTACTGAGCAGGTAGGCGAAGTTGGTAGGTGACTGGGTTGACTTGTCTTTCCACGGGAAATGGACCAATGTATTTAGGGCTTAACTTACGGTAGGGTTGTTTCAGACGGATATCCCGTGTGGAAAGCCATACTAGTTGCCCGGGTTGGTAATTGGGAGCCTGACGGCGACGGGGATTTGCAAAGTGTTGCTGGCGATTAATAGCTTGCTGGAGATGATGGTGCGCCTGATTCCATACTCTCTCACTGTCTTGGAACCATGTGTTGACCGCGGGTACCTCGGAGGGCTCACCAGACCAGGGGAATAGTGGTGGCTGGTAACCCAGAACACACTGGAAAGGGGTTAAGTTTGTAGATGCCTGCCGGAGAGAGTTTTGGGCATACTCCGCCCAGATCAAATATCGGTTCCAAGTGTGCTGGTTGGAATGGCAGAGTGTACGGAGGAAACGGCTGACATCCTGGATCTTGCGTTCGGTTTGGCCATTAGACTGTGGGTGATAGCCTGATGTTAGGCTTACCATCACGTTCAACAGGGTAAAGAACGCTCGCCACACCCTGGAGATGAACTGGGGCCCCCTGTCGGACACGATATCTTCTGGAATACCGAAGTTGCGAAAAACATGCTCTAGGAGTAACTCTGCGGTGTTAAAGGCTGTGGGCAGTTTCTTTAGGGGGATTAACTTGCAGGCTTTTGAGAATCGATCTATGGCCACAAGGATGCAGGTATAGCCATCAGAGGCGGGAAGGTCTGTGACGTAATCTACCCCAATATGGGACCAGGGCCGGTGTGGGATGGGCAGTGGTAGCAATTTCCCAGTGGGTAGATGACGAGGAACCTTAGTCATGGCGCAGAGAGCGCATCCCTGAATAAACGTCGTAATGTCCCCTCGCATATTTGGCCACCAGTATTTGTGCTGGAGAGTCGAGTGAGTCTTACTGATACCTGGGTGACCTGTCCCAACAGACGAATGGGCAGAGGAGATGAGAGACGTGCGGAAATCTTCTGGCACATAGATCTTACCAGCGGGACATTCCGGGGGCTAGGGACGCGTAGTGACATTTCGCTGAGTTGTTCGTCGAGATCCCACTGGATGGGTTGAACAAATAACTTTTCAGGCAGGATGGCTTCGGGCTCTTCCTGGGGTGCTTTGGGGGCATGGAGACACGACAAGGCGTCCGCTCGAATGTTTTTTGAGCCTGGACGATAGGATATGTGGAAGTGAAACCGAGTAAAGAACAGGGCCCATCTGGCTTGACGGGGGTTGAGTCTCTTGGCTTCCTTCAAATACTGAAGATTCTTGTGGTCAGTAAGGACGATGAACGGCTGCTTGGCCCCCTCCAACCAGTGTCTCCACTCTTCCAGGGCGAGTTTAACGGCCAGGAGTTCTCGGTTGCCAATGTCATAATTGCTTTCCGCAGTGGATAGTTTGCGTGAGAAAAATGCGCAGGGCATGGGTTTGGAAGCGTGTTCTGAGCACTGTGAGAGGATAGCTCCTACCCCGGTATCAGAGGCATCTACCTCGACGAGGAAGACCCTCTCAGGATCTGGGTGACGGAGCAGGGGCGCACTGGTGAAGGCAATCTTGAGAGACTGAAAGGCGTGTTTGGCATCAGGGTTCCAAGAAAGGGTCTTTGGTTTTCCCTTTAGGAGGGAGGTTAGTGGAGCTGTTAACATGCTATAATTATTAATGAACCGGCGGTAGAAATTTGAGAACCCCAGGAATCTTTGCAGTTCCTTTACCGTCTGCGGTGTGGGCCAGGAGGTGATGACCCTGGTCTTGTGGTCATCCATCTCAACTCCTCGCTCACTAAGGTGATAACCCAGGAATTCGACAGTGGGCTGATGGAACAGGCACTTCTCTGCCTTCAAGAACAGGGAGAAATCTCGGAGCCTTTGGAGCACTAGGGAGACATGACGTTGGTGTTCAACTGGATTTTTCGAGTAGATTAGGATGTCGTCGATATAGACCAACACAAAGTGGTTCAGGAAATCTCGGAGAACTTCATCCATAAAACTTTGAAACACAGAAGGGGCGTTTACCAGGCCATACGGCATCACCAAGTATTCATAGTGTCCTGCGGGGGTAATGAATGCTGTCTTCCACTCATCCCCTCTCAGTATCCTAATCAGGTTGTATGCACTTCTTAGGTCGAGTTTGGTGAAGATCTTTGCCTCTCGAGGTTGTTCGAGGGCAGATGGGACAAGAGGGAGTGGGTAACTGAATTTGACGGTGATCTTATTGAGTTTTCTGTAATCTATGCATGGCCTTAACCCTCCATCTTTCTTGGGGACAAAGAAGAAACTGGCGGCAGCAGGTGAGGTGGATGGTCAGATATACCCCTGGTGTAGAGCTTCCTCTATGTATTTCTGCATAGCTGTTTGTTCAGGAATGGACAAGGCGTATACTCGACCCCTGGGAATGGGTTCTCCTGGAGTCAAGTCAATAGCGCAGTCCCATCGTCGGTGTGGTGGCAACCTGGAAGCTGCCACCGGATTGAACACATCAGCAAAAGAGGAGTACACTGGAGGAATAATCACAGATAGGTTTTCTGTCGGGCTTTCGACGGAAGTTGAACTCACTGAAACTTGACTTAGGTGCTTCGATGGATGGGGATACAGGGGATGCAAGGTTAGTCGGTAGGCAGTCGCAACCCCAATTCAGAATCTTGCCAGATTTCCAATTAATGGTAGGTTGATGACGGATGAGCCATGGGCGCCCAAGGATTATGTCAGTTAGGCTATTTTCAAGAATGAGCGGTTCAAATGACTCTTGATGAGTGTTCTCAACACATAAAGTAATGGGGTTGATGCGAGATGTTACGTACCCTTTGTTGATGATTTCACCAGTCACGGCATGGATGGAGTATGGTTTGGCTGTGTTGGATCTCTGGAGTTTGAGTTTTTTGCAGAGACTTCCTGATATGAAATCGCCGGCCGACCCGGAGTCCACGATGGCCGTGACTGAAGCGTGAAAATTTGGAGATTTCAGAGTTACTGATATGGTTAACGGTGTTGAGACTACAGGGTGGTGAAGAACTGAACTTACGAGTCGATGAGGGGGGCGTGATGGGCATGCACGGAGGAAATGACCCTCAATCCCACAGTATAGGCATAATCTTAATTCTCGGCGGCGATTGCGTTCAGCTTGAGACAGTCGTTGGGTTTCCACTTGCATCTTTTCCAACCTCGGTTCTGAGTAGAATTCAGGTGAAGCTTGATGAAGTACGGGGGCTGGTGGTTGGATTTCTAGATAGCAGTTTTGAGATCTTTGATGCACTCGGAGAGTCTGCTGCATAAACTTCAAGTCCTAGAGAGTCGTCGTAAATGGCAAGCTGGAGACGCAGCGTGGGGTTCAGTCCTCTTCGAAAAACAGCAAGGAGAGCCTTTTCGTCCCACCCACTTGCTGATGCTAGAGTTCGGAATTCCAGAGAGTACTCAGAGACGGATCTTTTACCTTGACGTAACCGTAACAGCTGCTCGCTGACAGATGAATCTTCTGCCGGGCGCCCAAACACTTCCTTGAAGTGAGTGATGAAACTCTGCAGTGAAGAGGTTAACGAAGTCCCTTGAAACCATAAAGTCTCAGCCCACCTTAATGCTGACCCGGATAATTGCTGGATAATGAAGGAGATCTTTGATCTTTCTGTAGGATACAATTGAGGTTGTTGCTCAAGGGCGAGCGAGCACTGCAGCAAGAAACCGTTGCAATCCTCCGCCCGACCTGAGAAGGGCGCTGGTCGGGAGACGGAGTTGGCGACATACACCAGAGAAGAAGCGGGGTTTGCGGAAGTGCCGTCTTCGGGCTGTGTAGGATCCATGACGGTGTCGGTCAAGCCTTCTGTCAGGATATACACACGGAGGCAGAGGTAAGTGAATCCAAACACAGCTTTATTTTAGGTGGCAAGAGTGAGGGTGAGTAATTTGGCAGTTCAAGTGCAGACACGGTGAAGATCACTCGATGCCGGACAGGCAACAGGTAAGCACAACCACTTCGGGAATGTGGGAATCAAGTAATCACAGGACAGTGATGCAAATCCTCTCTTTTAAGAAGCAGATACTTGGAAACGGGATCAGAAGACTCACTGGCAGATCAGAGGGATACACGGGCACTGGCGATAGGAAATGTAACAGGAGTCCTGGAGACAACAGAATGTGGACATAGAAGTTAGAAGCATTCAGGTAAGTTTTAACGTTACTTGTCAGCAATCGGAAAGTTTCAGGGGTTCAGAAGATCACGGTGAGGGTTTGTTCCTGTTGGAGGCTTGACGTTGAACTGGGGTTTTGGTGAGTGCTTTATAGTGCAAGTTGGTGAGTTTGTTAATTGTGAACAGGTGTGTGTGATTAGTAATCCGGTGAGAGTGATCGTTGAGTGGAGGGTGGAATCAAACCTGGTTGATCTCTCACAGTAAGCAAGGAAGCTTTACAGCAGACATTAAAAGGTCCAGCACTGACAGGGTTAACTTTCGGTTTTCATCTTCAGCTGCTATTTATGGCAAAGCTGAGATCTTTGGTGATTAAAGAAGGGTATCAAACGAACCATCTGATTTTTTTCCTATTTGACCAGAATTTTTTGTTAAATTGATAACTTTGAGTTATTCACAGTTTTTGCGGAGGATGCGGCTCGGGTGAGATGCGTCAACATCTCGCGACCAGGAAGTCTCGCAAAACAATGCAAAACCTCGCACTGTTCGTTCTTTTCACCTGTTGATTGCACGACGCACTTCGTTAAGATCTAAAACAACTGCTTTCTACGTTCAAGCCAGGCCTGAAGAAGATACAGTACGTATCGAAACAGTTTAGTGGCTTGAACTGCATACTCGCAGTAAGTTACATTTTTCTCCCGAAATGGATAGTTTTGATCGACGCGGTGGACCACGAAGTTAACCCTAACTGAGGATAGGTTTGATGACTCGCGAATCGCGAGAGATCTAATACCCCTGCGAAAATGCGGGCGTAGTACAGTTAATGGTGATGGTGAATACATTAACACTGAATATGCATGTGAGTCTTCACATCATGGTAGTAGACAATACACTAAAAACCAACGTGATTTCTCCTTTTATGGTAGAGACTACACAAAGACATTTATCTCTAGATGGGATTGTTCTAGACATTATGACACCGAGTTTGATAACATAACCAATCCAGACTTTTTCCAAGCAAGTGATTTTCCCCATCATGGTAGAAATTTCATCAAAAGAGAACAAATCGTACTAGACATAACTACATGGATCTGAACAACAGGTCTGATTATCATGATTTAGCATCCACGAACTATGAAAACATCACCGGTTGTGACAATTCAATTTCTTCTCGGAGATTTAAAATCACCCCTTAAATTCATTAGGGGCTATAACACACCTAATAGACCTACATTGAACAGGCGTTTTCCGCCACACAGAAAAGAGAGTAGGGGAAGAAACAGATTGTGGTTCAGAGATGCGGAAAACCCAAACTATACTCCAGCATCATCTGAATTCAGAACCACAATCAAATTGACCTATAAGCTAATTCGCTTGGTGCACCACTTAAGTAAAGTGACCACAAATATTAAAGACAACCAACCAGTGACCTTTAAAAGAGTTACAGAGGTCCTGAAGAATGTGGTCAGACCAGTCGCCCTCACCCAAAAGACTAAAGACCTCCTGGAGGGTAACGCCTAGAACTGGTCTTACACTACCCAGCTGATACTGGAACAGCATTATGAGTCACTAATCGAAGAGACGATTAGTGACCTCAGGAGGCACATGCACCAAGACGATTGGGTTTGGGCTTTTGAGATTGCAGAAAAATGGGCTTATCGCAACTTCGGACACAGAATAAGTCAAGAGACAATCGAACAAGCCGAGGCTCTTATTGCGGCAGAATTGCCTGTCAACAACACATGTGAAATCAATGAAGAGACCTCAGAACAATCTCAGACAGCTAAATGCCCACCCAAACCTGATGCTTTGACCCGAACAGCTACAAATCAGGGTCAACACCAAACCACACAGTCAGTGGGGAAGCCAAAAAATGGTGTTCAACATATTGAGGACCAAACTTCCCCTCCTCTTTTGACAATACCACATCATTCTTCCCCATATTTGTTCAGGGATAGGTCATACGATAAGGACTTCCCCCCTCTGTAGTCAGGATCTGCACCCTTTCCCCAAAAAGCGGGGGTTGCGGCACCCCTGGAGCAGAGGACTGAAGGCCGACGTGCTTTATGGGGGAGTAAAACACTTTTAAAAGAACCCTCTCTCCTCTCCCCGTCAAACATGGCTTCCGAGAGAGGACAGAGGGGTGGTTCCCTCGTTGTTCCCATAAAACCCTCACGTGTCCCAAACTTTCCACCCAACAAGTGTGTTGAATCTGCAGCCGAAGGTCATGTGATTTTTCCTCAAATAAGTGAGGCACAAAATAAACCGCTAACTTGCCCCGGGTATCGTCAAATGACTCGTTGGGCGACCTCGACCTTTCAACCTATTTGGTTTCCACAATCCAGCCAGCCAATCAGCCAAATTCAAGTGGCGATGAGCTGATTACCCTGGATGAGGAAAAGAGTTGGGAGGCATGCAGGGAAACGTGCACCCCGACTAGACCTAGAGATGTGACTCCAATAGGTACGCCCAACACCCCAATTTCAGGTAGACAATAAGAGACACATTTATATGACTAGAAAAACTACTGATTGGAGCCTCACACTTAGGAAGAAATGTATAATCATGGGTGACTCCAATGTATCTAGAATCCCAACGTTTCAGATTCCTGATTTACAGATAGACAGCTTCCCGGGCGCTAAATTACAACATGCGGGCAATTTACTCAGAGGAGCCACTGTTGCCACCAAGGTGGAGAAAATCATTCTCTCCTTTGGTCTCAACAACAGACAACAACGCATACGAATGACCTCGATTAAAGAAGTGCAAAGAGCATACAAAACGGCTAGGGACACACTACCAGACGCTGAAATCTTTATCCCTTTGATTAATTTCTCGAGAACACTTCCACTCGATGAGCAACTTTTACTTGAACACCTCAATGATCACATTAATAAGAACATGAGGTTTATTCCTTTATTGTCACAATCGAAGTTCCATGTGGAAGGCGATGGCATCCACTGGAAATCCGAAACGGCCAAAGCTATCTTGGAGCACTGGGCAGTTCATTTAAACTTATAAATCTTCATATCCACACATCAGGAAAACATGAGATGATCATTAATTTATCTAAAAGATTTACTCTTTCTCCTGCCCAAATTTCTCTTCTTTATAAAGGTATCACATTTGTCCCCACGTTTGACTCAGCCAAGGATCAGAAAAAACAACTAATGTTAGATTTACAGAAATATCATCGCAGATTAAAGTTGGAGGTATTTTTTGAAGGGATGAAATTCAATGACAAAAGACTCCCATTCACACATGGTTCCGATTGGTCCCCAGCGTTAAATAGATTACCTAAACAAATATTACAAATGATCAGAGTAGATAATTGTGCTTTTAAACACCTTGGCTGGAGTCATAGAGCTTTCCCAAATTTGACCCAACCCAAAATTGATGCCCTAAAGGAGTTACAGTATAACAGCTCAATAGTCATTAAACCCGCAGATAAAGGAAACGCCATTGTCATTATGGACAGAGACCAGTATGTGTGGGAGGGTGAGAGACAACTGGGTGTGTCAGAACATTATAGGAAATTAGAAAAACCAATATATAAAGAAACTATGATTGAGGTCAAAAAGATCTTAGAAGACCTGTGGGTCAAAAAATTAATTAATGGTAAACAAAAAGTATATTTGATTGGTAGTGATACTCCTAGACCCAGAAGGTTTTATCTATTACCCAAGATCCACAAGGACCCTGGGAGTTGGAGTAAGCCAGGAGAAATCCCTCCAGGCAGACCGATTGTTTCGGATTGTGATAGTGAGACATACTATGTAGCAGAATATATTGAGCATTTTCTAAAGCCCATTGCACAGAGATACCCCAGCTACCTTAAAGATACCTATGATTTTATTGATAAATTGGAAAAATTAAAATTCCCTGTAACACTTTTCTATTCACAAGAGACGTAGATAGTCTTTACACAAATATAGAGACAGAGGCTGGACTGCAAGCTGTTAAGAATTGTATGATGAAACATCCAGATCCCAAAAGACCAGGGGCCGTGTGTATAAAGCCGCTCAGAGTAAATTTTTTGTCTTAAGTGTGTCAAAATTCTAAGAATGACGTCATTTTACTCTTATTCTTATTCTTAAGAATAAATGTGATTCATAAAGGTTCCTAAGTGTTAAGACTAGGTCTCAGCTCCTAAATAATTTAATAGAGCTGAAGAGGTCTCCTAACCAGTTAGGAGTAACAAGATGGCATCAGAGAGGAGGAGGCCACGCAGTTTCCAACAACGTAAGAATGTGTTGGAATTATATGATGACAGAGAGTTGATCAAACGATACAGGCTTGATCGTCAGGGTATTATTTTTGTTACTGACCTAGTCAGAAATTCAATAAATTCTCCCACTGTAAGAAACAATGCCTTAACTGCAGAAATGAAAGTTATAATGACTCTGCGTTTCTTGGCGACTGGAAAAATGCAGCAATGCATCAGTGATGACTTAGGGCCATCACAGTCCACAGTTAGCAGGGTCTTAAATACCACTGTTGCTGCACTAACCACACCAGACATAGTAAGGCAGTTCATTGACTTCCCAACTGACCTTCAAACTATACGGCAAAAGCAAGCAGATTTTATGAGGATTGTGGGTTTCCCTGGAGTTGTTGGAACCATCGATGGCACCCATGTACGCATCATTGTTCCAAGTATAAATGAGGAGACATACATCAATCGAAAAGGATTCCACAGCATCAATGTTCAAGTCGTATTTGATGCCAATTACAAGATCCTCGATCTTGTGCCAAAATGGTCAGGGTCAACACATGATGCTCGGGTTCTTTCCCAGAGTGGCCTCACTGGGTTATTCGAACAAAATTATGTTCGCCCTGGATGTCATCTGCTGGGAGACTCAGGTTACCCTTTAAAACACTGGCTTCTCACCCCTTACAGAAGACCTCAAGGAGAACAGCAGCTCAATTATAACAGGTACTGTACTGGACTGAACTGTAGACAAGATACCAATTTTGTTCAATGAGTGCATTCTTGACTTATCTGACCTATGTTCTTTTATTGTTTTTGTGTCATGAAGAGCACACAAAGTAACAAGAGCCGTGGTGGAGAGAGGAATTGGACAGCTGAAAAGAAGATTCCATGTCCTTCATGGAGAGATTCGACATTCACCTGAGCGTGCTTGTCGCATTATTATGGCTTGTGGCATTTTGCACAATATTTGCAAAGCTCGTAACCTCCCATTGCTTGATGATGATGATGATGACGATGATGAAAATGACGATCGTGGTGATGATGACAGTGATCATGATTATGATGAGAATGATGACAAAACCACCGAACACACATTACAAAGCATTTCGGGGAGAGCATCATTCAGGGACTGCTTTGCTAACTCACATTTTGGGTAAGCAAACTTGTAGACAATAAGTAACAACAAACTAATTTTTCCTTACACAATTTTATTACACAAAGCATATGTACAATCATTGAGTATTCTTAATTCTTTTCAGTTTTAGTGAGTAATATTCATTTTGAATTTCCAGCAACTTAATTTGCAATTTGAGCTTTTTTCTTTTAAGGGACTCAATGTCATCCTCAGTGGCTGCGCCCTGTGCAAATCCAGTGTCTTGTGAGGCAGAAGGCTCATCTGGAGGACACAGGGAGATGTCCTGAGATGATACAGGAGAAGATGCATCTGATGTACCGGCTCCAGAATTATCCACACTACATTCACATGCAGAAAATATTAAACAGTGCAATATTAAACATGTTTATTCAATTCAATGTGGTGATTGAAATACTATCAATTTATTAAAAAGGCACATTACATGCATACATTATTACATGCATAATTTTCTTCTTACCATCTTTGTAACTCCTTCAATTTGAGAAGTGCAGGGTCTGGGGCATCTGGAATGCCACAAATAGAGGGATTGGCCGTACCAAGTATCTCCTCTACTATTTCGCCAATCTCAGACAGAGGTTTACATGGAGGGCCCCCACCTGTTTGACAAGAACTCAGCTGCTGACCACACGGAGACAATCATTTCATATAAAATGGTTTAATAAGCTAAAATAAAATGTACCTGTGGCTCGCATGCTTTCTTTATATGCTGCAATTTCCTTGTGTGTTGTTGCCAACACATTGTACCACCTTTTTCTCACAATCCTCTGCTGAACGTCTTGTCCGAGGAAATGCTGCATTTACTGTCAGTACAATATGTTGCCATGCGTTTTTCTTTTCTTTGCTTGTTAAAGTCGGACTGAATTTTCCTCTTATCACGTCCTTCCATTTAAGGACTGACTGCACTAGAAGAAGATTTTCTTCCTTGGACCAGTTTGGTTTTCTTTTTGCATCCATTTTTTACCAATTTGCAACTTTTGTCTTTCCTTTATATACAGCTGTGAGTGCAATTTTTAATTATGTGATTCATCAGCTTAATTACTTCAATAGCATCACATTTGTCCATTTAATTAATGTGTTGAAACTCTATTAAAATTGTGTGAAATAAATGCATGTACTTATTTGTAATCTTTTTGCACAAAGCAAAAACGAATTATTCTAAATAAATTGAAACATTGAAATAATTGTTATGTCTTAATTAAATAATGAATTAATTGTGTCATGCTGCTGTGACCTCACCCTTGCAGGCTCACTATTGGCTGATTCAGAGGTTCAGGGTGGACATTTTGGGTTCACATCATTGTAGTCCTTAGTTCACAGCACTTAAGTCCCACTTCAGTCAGCACTTAAGAATCAGTCTTATACTTTACTGAAAGTTGCTTTTAGCTGCTTTATAAAAGTCTCCTACTCTTAGAAAAGTCCTACTCTTTACTAAGTATTTTCTGACACGTAAGTCAAAGCTTAAGACTTTTCTTAAGAGCATTTCTTAGAAGTTTTATACATACGGGCCCAGATCAACATATTCTCAAATTGTTAGAAATTAATTTAACTAAATTAATTCGGACTTCTACTTGCAGATTAAGGGAATTGCCATGGGAAAGAAATTTGCCCCTTCATATGCCAACAGGGAAAAAGGAGGACGAACAACAACAATCTAAAATCATCCCCTTGATTTCAAATTTCTCTGAGGCGAGTGTTCAACTGAACAGGGCATTAAAGTCTAATTTGACCAAATTTCTCTCCGATACTCCCTTTCTGCAAAAACACAAAACTATTGTAGCTTATAGGAGAAACTAAAATTTAAAAGACTATTTAATCAAAAGTAAATTGAATGAATTAAATATAAAAAAGAAAAAAATAATTAAATATAAACATTTTCAACCAAAACAGTGGGTGACTAATAGGTCCACAAAACAAATCTTTAAAATCAAAAAGTCTCTCACCCCTAACACATCCAACTGCATTTATTTAATATTTTGTACTAAGTGCTCCATACAATATGTTGGGCAAACGAATAATTCTATTAGAGCCAGAATGCACAACCATGTCTTCAAATCAAGCGTAAACTTGAAAACAAAGATGTGTGGTTAAACACTTCCTATTACATGGCCTGGAATCTCTTAAAGTTACATGCCTACAATGTAATCCTAACCCTAACCTAACTCAATCCCTAAACCTAACCCCCAACCCTTAACCACTAACCCTAAACCTAACCACTTAACCCTGAACTTAAACCTAGTCCCCGTCCCTAAACTTAAGATCTAATCCCGCCCCCAGGCTCTGTCTTTAACCTGGGCCCTCCCCTAACCTGATTTATAGTCCTCCAATTTTTCTTTTTTGTGACCCCCCCCCCCCTTCGCTTTCCCGTGAAGGGGGCTTGGGAGGCCTTGTCCAGGTGGATGGCGGGGCAAGCCCAAAACAAAGTGGGGACATAGGCCTTCCTTCTTTTTTTACTTACAGTCCTCGGGTAGGAAGAGGGAGATGGCGTGAGAGTAGTTGGGTTTTGGGAATATCCTCCACATAGATAGTTAAGCATTTTTTTTTTTAAATTGGATGGAGAATTGTGGGTAACAAGTACTCACCGGTGTTGTACGGATATTTATGAACCATTAGGGGAGGGAAGACGTGAGAGGCATCACAAGCTCAAAGCAAAACCGAATTCAGGACGTGTCTGATCGAGAGTTCAGTGGAAGAAGGGCAGTTTGTCAGAGGAGGATGAGAAATCGTTCATAGGACACAATTCCACGGTTTGATAGAGTGGGACGGTAAAATTAAATAAACTACTCACAGTGAATGTAATTTGGACAATGGCTGAGAAATCTGGTGGATCTTTATTATCGTTAAACCTAGATAACATGCTTGATGAAGGTAAAATGTTTTGGTATGAGGTTGTTAATGGCAACAAGCAGAATGTACGACAAAGATCAGAGAGTGAAGGGGACTCCATAGAATCAGTAGTTATGGCGAAAAAGACCAAAACAGATGGTAACCGGGCCTTGAGGCCTCAGATTGATGTTTGGAAAGTTATTTTGGTGTTTGATCAAAAGGGAGGACCAGATTTACATCCAATACATATCACGAAAGCAATAGAGAAGGAAATAGGCAAGATTAATCACGCGTGTTTCATGGGTAATGGGAGAATACTGATCTTTGCAAATTCCAAGGAACAACGAAGTAATATTCTCAAGAAAACCACACTCAACAAACTCAAGGTAACGTCACATATTCCGGGTGCAGCATCTAAGGTCAGAGGAGTAATATCTGGAATCCCAACTTCAGTTTCAATAGAAGAGATCATGGAAAGTTTAAAAGAGTATGATTTAATTGAAGCTAAGCGGTTGACAAAAGGTAAAGATAAAATAGAAAGCCTGTCTATTTTATTAGGCTTCAAGAAAGAAGTACCCAGCAGGGTTCAAATGGGATACATGTCATATTCAGTGAGAGAATATATCCCGCCGCCGTTAAGATGTTTTAATTGCCAACGGTATGGTCATGCTGCTAGCCAATGTCGAGGAAAAATTAGATGTGCGAAATGTGGAGGAGAACATGAGTATGGCAAATGTGAACATGATGCTGTATTAAAATGTTGTAATTGTGGTGGCAATCATAGTGCAGCTTATGGAGGTTGTGAGAAGCACAAAGAGGCAAAAGAAGTCCAGAAATGCAAAATGATTCATAAAGTTTCCTATGCTGAGGCGGTTAAGAAAATTGAAATGGAAAAGAAAGGTGCTAGCCTAATTCCCCAGTTTATACCAGAGCAAGCTCGGGAAACAAATGCTAGCAACCCAATAAGCAGAGTAAACCACAGGAGCCATCCTAACGAGAGAGTCCAACAGGTCAGTAGGCCTAAACGTAATTCTCAACAGTCAGAATACTGTGAATTCAAAAAGAAAATGTCAGAAGAAATAATGTTGGTCAAGAAAAATGACTTCCTTGCCTTCATTTGCGCAGTGATCAGTAAAGCAACTGAACCTCATCAGGGAAGTAATAAGGAAAAATCAATTGTGGATATTGCAAATGACTTTTTAGGATTTAGCTCACAAGCTAGTAAAATTCAAGAGATACTGAATTGTAAATATGAGGGTCAAAATAGTGATTAAAAGCCTTATGGTGTTTTTCATTCTTCAATGGAATGCCAGAAGTCTAATAACAAATGGTCAAGAATTTAAGAGATATATACACAATCTGAAAGAAAAACCTGAGGTCATATGCATTCAAGAAACATGGTTAAAACCACACCTTGATTTTGTATTGAAAGGATATAATGGCATTAGATGTGATAGAGGAAAAGGCAGAGGAGGAGTGTGTATGACATTTATTAAATTAGGAATACCGTATAGGTCTATTAATTCCAAGGACCATGAATGTGTGGTAACTGAAATATTTAATAAAGGTAGAGGTAATTTTACTATCATTAACTATTATAATCCATGTAAAGCATTAAATAGTGAGTTATTGAAAAGTATTGTTAAGAGAAGCCACAGAGAGATTTGGTGTGGGGACTTCAATGCTCACAACAGTTTATGGGGTAGTAAACAGACCGATTTGAATGGTGAGGCAGTGGAAGAAATGATGAATGATAGAATGTTAGTGTGTATAAATAATGGTTATGGTACTAGAATTAATGTTTATAAAAATGAAACTTCTGGTATAGATTTAACTCTAGTTGATAGGAAAATTGCCAGTAGATGTGAATGGGAAATAGATCAAAGCACAAGCATGGGTAGTGATCACTTCCCAATTAATTGTGCAGTTGATATTGCATTTATGATTGAACAGAGTTATGTGCCCCAAAGATGGAATTTTAAAAAAGCAGATTGGGAGAAATTTGTAGAAAGCTGTGGGAATGGGGAAAGTATATAAATTAATAATGATCAGTCAGTTGATGAAATTAATAGTATTGTCAGTTCTTTTATATTGGTTGCTGCCAGCCAAAGCATTCCTGTTAGTCAAAACCAAAAGAAGCAAACCAATGTTCCATGGTGGAATGATAAATGTTCTGAGGCTATCAAGGACAGGAATAGAGCTTTTAAGAATCTGCGTAAAACATTAACAATGGACAATCTTATTAACTACCAAAGGAAGAAGGCATTAGCCAGGAAGGTTATTAAAGAGGCTAAGAGAGATTCATGGAGACAGTTTTGCTCAACAATAGGAAGAGAGACCACTTTAAATAAAGTATGGATGATGATTAAGAAGATGATAGGCACATTTAAGCCTCCTCAGGTTTCTGTCTTAATTAAAGATGGGACCCATGCAATCTCAGATATGGAATAATACAATATGCTTTATAGAGCTTTTGCAGACATACACAAGGGTAGCCACCTGGAGGAGCGGTATATGAAAAGGAAAGAAGAGGTATTGAAAATAAATAGGAATATCTTAAATACCAAAGAGTCAAATATGTCTATTATGGATGCTGAAATTAATATGTCAGAACTTAAAAGGGCATTGAGTAATACTGCATACTCTGCACCAGGGACGGACAACCTGTGTTATGCTATGTTTAGGAAATTACCTGATAATATATTGAAGAAAGTTCTTAAGCTGTTTAACAAAGTATGGAATGAAGGTAAATTACCAAGCATGTGGAAATGGGCAAGAATCCTTCCATTTCCTAAACCAGGTAAAGACTCAAGTGACCCAGGAAACTATAGACCTATTGCACTCACTTCACATTTTTGAAAATTAATGGAAAAAATTATAGTTGGACGTTTAAATTATTTTCTAGAATACATAAATCCAATTAAAGGGTATCAAACTGGATTTAGGAGGTGTAAGTCAACAACTGATGCTCTGGTTAAAGTATGCAATGAAATTGAAAAGTCTTTAATAATGAAAGAAGTAATGGCGGCAGTTTTCCTGGATATTGAGAAAGCCTATGATACTATGTGGAGAGAAGGTTTGTTGATTAAATTAGGAAAATTGGGAATTAATGGGAAAATGTATAATTATATACTTGACTTTCTATCTCAACGTTCCATCAGGGTCAAAGTGGGTGATGTAGTGTCTGATTAGTTTATTGTTGAAAATGGAATTCCTCAGGGGAGTGTTATCAGTCCCATCTTGTTCAACATAATGATTAATGACATATATGAAAAACTGGGAGATAGTAATGAAGGTCTATTATATGCAGATGATGCTGTCATTTGGAGAAGAGGACGTAACATTACATATGTTAATGATAAGATTCAAAAGGACATTCATGTACTTGAACAGTGGGGAATTGATTGGGGTTTTAAATTTTCTATTTCAAAGTCAAAGGTTGTTTATTTTACTAGGAATGGCTGTATAATGTATAGCTCAGCTTGTAAGACATCCCTCAAGAAAATTGAAAGAATGCAGTTTAAGGCATTGAGGATTGCCCTTGGTGCTTTTAAAACAACTCATACAAGTGCTTTATTAGTTGAATCTAAGGAAACCCCTATTAATTTAAGGTTTGAGAAATTGTCACTAACTTATTGGGTAAGGTTAAAAGGAAGTTTCAACAACCCAGCTCTGTCAGTACTTAGTGATTGTTGGGAATATTGTAAAAAGTCCAGTGGGTTTGCTTGGAATATTGACAATTTAGTAAATCATTATGGATTAAAAGAGTTGAAGTATGGTCCAGCATTAGCTTTAAGTTGTGTTCCTCCATGACTGCTTCCTGTTCCAGAGGTAAATATTGATTTATTAGCGGGAAAAGGTGAGCATCACACTAAGCAAAGTTTTACTGAAGCCTGCTTAAGTTATTTAAATACTTCATATTATGGATATTTGAAAATATTTACAGATGGTTCTAAAGAATCCAAGGGTCATTGTGGTATTGGAATTTATATTCCAGAATTTGGAAAAAGATATGGGTATAGAGTGAGTGACCATTTATCAGTATATTCAATAGAGATGACTGCAATAATTACTGCCCTCAGGTGGGTTGAAGAGACTAAACCTCTGAGATCTGTCATATGTACTGACTCTATGGCAGTATTACAAAGTTTTATAACAGATAATGCAATTCGTGAAGATTTGGTATTAGAAGTAAAGCATCTTCTTTTAAATCTTATAAGCCTTGGATTAGTGGTACAGTTCTGTTGGATTCCAGGCCATTATGGAATTGATGGCAATGAAATTGCTGATAAATTAGCTAAAAAAGCTCTGGGATTAGACCAAGTACAAATTCACATTACATTGGGTAAAGGAGATGCTAAAGCTTTAATTAAATCACAGATCATACTTAGGTGGCAAGATGGATGGGAGTTAGAGAGTAATGCCAGACATTATCATAGGAACCAGAACTGTGTTGGAGGGAAAAGAATCACCTCATTGGGTCTTAAAAGGCATGAAGAATGTATGATAACCAGATTGAGGTTGGGCCACAAGGAGTGCAGGGACAAAGAAGCAAATATTTAATTATATATCTTAATGATACTGGTTTAAGTAGAAGAATTTTATTTTTTTTATTTTTTATGATTTGATGTATAATTTGCCAAACGTCCTTTTTACACACTCCTGTGTAGTAGTCCAGTAGGTGGCGGTATATATCATAAAGATATGGTAAATGGTCTGCACTTATATAGCGCTTTTTTTAAACTTAGAGGTTACCAAAGCACTTTACACGGTTTCCCAATCACCCATTCACACACACACTCATACACCAGATATGATCCGCCATTAATCAGAAGAAGAAGAAGAATGAACCATTAGTTTAGTTAGAAGTTTTTGCAGCATCCGGTTGTCTTTGTAAGGATGATGTCTGTTTGGCTTGTGTAAACTTTTAGGGGGTTATCTCTGGTAGAAGCTTGATGCTTTGGGATCCGCCAGTCATAGCCTTCGAGATGAGATCCTTCTCAGTCACTTCTCGGGCAGCCTGTGGATACCTTGCGGTGTTAACGATCAGGTTGGCTGGGTTGAGAATCACGTGAGTAAACTGCCCCCTTGTGTCCACTAGGACAAAGCACTTATGGGGGGCAGATTTTTTTTACTGGTGAATAGCACCACCATTACAACAGTACATTTTTGCTCAACACGGCATTACACAAACCTACCTTGTTTTTTTCTGGTTTTGATAGTCTTCGGGGCATAGTGGGGTGGAGGGGCAAGGTTTTTTTTTAAATATTTTTAGGAGGAATTCTGATGAGATATGGAGAAATATGTTTGGGGATCTGAGTATATATTCAGGATAGATTGGCAGAAAAGATGTACGCATGAAGTTCCTAAATTCATCTTTTTTGGGATCCTTTTCCTTGAAAAGGAGAAAAACCTAGTTGCCGCAGGTCGCCAAGGCCATCTGGGGGGCACAGACAGGAGATTATTTTTAGAACAAGGATAGACTGGAGGGAAGGTTATTAAGAGGTTCTCAAAAAACTGTTTTAATCTAATAGCCGAAAGTCGCAGAGGCCATCTGGGGGGCACAAATAAACATATGACTGCAACTTTTTTAGAACAGGGACAGATTGGAAGTAGTTGAACTAGGATTTTTTTTTAATCGAGATATTCTTAAAAAAAACTAGTTTCCGAAGGTCACAAAGGCCATTTGGGGGGCATGAATAGGCATAGGTAGGAACCCCTTTTCTTGTAATTTAGCCAAAGTTCAGTTGGTTCACCAGAAACCTTCGAGTCCCCTAAACAAACTGTACAAGTCTGGGGAGACTGTTATTGGGCACGTTGTTTCTGAGTCTTGGAGGTTTTGCCCCTAACCCTAATCTCAAAAGGTGAGGCAAAAGAATGAAGTGCAATATATAGATAATGTGGTAGTGTTGTCTAGTCTGTTTTATTCATCTATCTCTATATGTTTCCTGATGAACTTGAGGTGGGAATTGTGTAAAAATAAAATAGATAATTAAGTCACATCCTAATACCTGACTTTCATCAAGTTGGATATAAACTAAATAAATAAACAAACTCGGTTTACCAAGCAAGTTTTTTATTATTATTAATGAATGCAAGCATCATTCACAATCATTACCTTTAATCAATTCTTATTTAGTTACAAAATAATGTATCAACAACCTGAAGAAAAACGGTACCTAACAAACATTTTTACTAAGTATTAATCTTGTAATAATCGCATGAATTTTGAAAAGCATTTACCTAATTCACATTCCATACAGTTTCAAAGATTAATAAAGAACATGTATGTATATATTTTACGACTTTATTATCTCAAATTATATGGATTATAATGGTTACATTTTAATGCCAGTTGCACTGGATATATTTCTTTGCTGCTTGGTCATATTTCTACCCCAAATTTGGTTAACTTTTTACTCTCCTCATACTTTTTTTTACTCGACTCTTGTCGTGACTACATTTTCCATGGAAAATCATTATTTGTTCTGTTGCATTAAACAGTGTTTTTAACTGAACTTGAAGTTCAGGCACACTCATTGATTGTAGTTCATTATCAAATTCTTCATTTTTTATTAGACGACCCCCATTTTCCAGAGGTTCATCATTATTGTCTACACAGCAATAAGCACTCCAGATGTGACTCGGCACATTTACTCTCTTTTCAGTTTCATTCATCAGCCATCGATTTGCACTGGGCACTGCACCAGTCACAACATACAAATCTTTACATTTTTTATTCTTTTGTAAAGTTTGTAACTCATTTTCATATATGGTCCATCTTTTCTGGTTTACCAATATTGTCTGTGGGACGATATTTGTAAGAGTACATGTTGCTAACTGGGATTCTGTTGTGTCGTGGTGTCCTTTTGGGTTGAGATGCCCTCTGTCATAGATGTTCAAATACATCTTGTAGTCGGAATCAACAGCTTGATGTAGTTTGATATCTTCATCGCTGATATTATGTTCCAACTTAAGGTCACTTTCTCTTGTCATTGCTGCTTCAAAGTTGTTGTCTACAAGCTGAAAAATAGTGCAGTTTTAATGGAAATATAAGGGGACAAACTGCTAAATATAAATGATGCCAATTAATGTGAAGCAGCTCTAGACACAAATCTACTGTATGTATCATAGCATTTATTGAATATTTTCTCTTACAACTTTTGTATCACAACCTGTGATGTTTTTTTCCTTCAGTATGTGTCTTTTGTGTGTAACTTACATGTGAAATAGTGTTCATATGGATTTGCATTACTTAATTGATTTATGCTTTGGTACTAATCTATTGGTGGTAACTGGTCATTTCTCATAGAGTCAGAAATTAGTTTTTTCTTGTTAACCCTTAATGTGTGATATATTTGCATTAAAATACAATAAATGGTATAAATCAACAAAGATAGTTCAATAATGCGTCCCTTGGGTGAAAAACAAACAACAAAATAACCATTACTTGCATAATCACAGCAAACACAATGATACACGAGCCTTCATTGTTTTAAGTATTTAACTACAGGTACCAAATTGAATATTATGCAACTTATCCTTTTTATTATACACAAAAACAACTCAAATTAATAATAAAAAAAAATGCTGGCTGGTTAACTAATATTCAAATACCAAACTAAGCAGGTTTGGTGGTCCAGTGGCTAAATAAAAGGGCAGGGTTAGGCAGTTTCTGGTTCAAGTCCAGCTCAGACACTGACTCACTGTGTGCCACCCTGAGCAAGTCCTAAACCTCCTTGTGATGAGACGTAAAATAATGAGATCCTATTGGAAGTGACTGCAGCACTTGTTGCTGCATAGTTTGAACCCTAGTCTCTGTGAATCATAACTACACATCTGACTGAGATTAGTAATATTGAAAAGTTTTTTTTTTCCATCAGAAAATAGATAACAGAGTCATTAAAAATTCTTACCTGTGGTTCTATTTGCCAATAATGTTTTTTTGTTCCATTGCTGATCTTTAAAATATAGGCAGAATATATTGGTATGCGATTTATTCTGTCATAGAGTGTGGCAAAATAAACACTCTCATGACCCGTTACATCGTTCCTGTAGGTCTGACAAATTCTTGCGTGACTTGTAGTGTTCAAACCAACTGGTTCTGTCTTTGAAAAAAAAAAATGTCACATTCTGTGTTATCTGCAAATTGGTTAACGACAGCTGCGTCTCCGAGAAATGAGAAGTGGAAGACAAACCATGACACTATTAGAAGATGCATGTTCTTTAAAGGTCAGAAAAATGTGTTAAGCATTTCAACAGCTGTGATACATTTTATAGTCCCTCCAGCGTAGTTAGTAATTCAATCTGAAACTGATCAAATCTGAAATACTAGGAAAAAGTCACATATTCAAAATACTGAACTCTTGAAAGGGTCATAAAGACGTGTTAAAGATTAACTCAGATTTCCTGTAAACTAAAAATCAATTTATCAGTTTATCAACAAGGTGAAATCAGGTTATGTGTATCTTACTCTTAACAAATACAAGCTTTAAACATTGTTACCATTCGATTTAATACAATTTCTTTGATCATTAGTAAGGTAAAGTCCATATGTTTTGTTAGCAACATTACAGGCACTTGTTTGTTTGTGTATATATATATATATATATATATACATATATTAGGGCTGTCGAGTTAATAATGTGCGATTAATTATACAAGAAAATATACAGGAGTGGTGGTGGCGTAGTGGCTAAAGCACAGGTCTGTTAATCAGAAGGTTAATCAGCAAGGTCACTGGTTTGAACCCCACGGCCACCACCATTGTGTCCTTGAGTAAGGCACTTAACTCCAGGTTGCTCCGGGGGGATTGTCCCTGTAATAAGTGCACTGTAATACATTGGTACTCAGAAGGTTGCTGGTTTGATCCCCACAGTCACCACCATTGTGTCCTTGAGTAAGGCACTTAACTCCAGGTTGCTCTGGGGGGATTGTCCCTGTAATAAGTGCACTGTATAATACATTGGTACTCATAAGGTTGCTGGTTTGATCCCCACAGTCACCACCATTGTGTCCTTGAGTAAGACACTTAACTCCAGGTTGCTCCGGGGGGATTGTCCCTGTAATAAGTGCACTGTATAATACATTGGTACTCATAAGGTTTATCAGTTTATCAACAAGGTGAAATCAGGTTATGTGTATCTTACTCTTAACAAATACAAGCTTTAAACATTGTTACCATTCGATTTAATACAATTTCTTTGATCATTAGTAAGGTAAAGTCCTTGAGTAAGACACTTAACTCCAGGTTGCTCCGGGGGGATTGTCCCTGTAATAAGTGCACTGTAAGTCGCTTTGGATAAAAGCGTCTGCCAAATGCATAAATGTAAATGTAAATGTAAATGTAAATAACACGTTAAAAAAATGTACACATTTAAATCGCATGCTTGTAGTACCACCTGTATACTCCAGAGGGCAGTAAGTGAAATTTCAGCTGTGTGAGCAACACACAGTTTATACAGTGAAGAAAACAACACAGATATGCATTACTAAGGTTTCAAATGCGAACCAAGGGATCTCAATATGTGTTTAAAGATTGAGTATTTACAGTAACTATATTTAACAACAGTTACCTAAACATTTTATTTTTATGACGCAACACACCCGTGACGCAACACAAGCATGTCTGACGCAGGTCGTATGGTAGGGTGACCATCGGGACAGTCCCGAAATTGGAAGCTTTGTCCCGCGTCCCACAAGTCATAAGCAGTGTCCCGCATTTCAATTTTGTCTGTATAATTTTTTACCTTTATTATTATTTCGGCGTCATTTTATTTCATCGTCCTTTTATTTTCAAAATCACAATAAAAAAGTTAATAAGAAAACACTGAACATGCGCAGCGCAGCCTTTTTTCTTGCCAGAGCGGGAAAACACGGGTCTATCCGGAGCTCCCGAGAAGAAAAAGTGTCTTTGTTCGTATAATAAAGAATTGGAGAAAATATATACATGGTTAAAACCAGTTACAGGTGACCCTAAAAAAGGAGAGTGCAGGGTATGCCACCGAAGTTTGACGGACAGCTCTGCTGAAGCATTTCTGTGCCCCAAACATGACAGCTCTGATATCTTTGGCTTTGAGCTGTTCGTGGAGAGGGTGTTTTCACTGATGACCGCTGCGTGGACAGAGACAAGGAACTGAGCATCTGTGGACCTCATCAAAAGTGAACTCCTGGTGAAAGTGAACACCTACACCTGCCAGGAGTTCTATAGTCATAATGAATGAGAAGGCCCTAGTCGAAGCCGCCAGATCAGACAAAAACATTTAATTCAAGATGCACTAAATCCTGTAAGAACGCATTTAATCTTTCTAGTCTTTAATAATGGAATTGATGTGCTTATTTGGAAATGTGCTTTTTAACGATTAGATTATTATTTTCACTTCATTATATTTACATTGAGTAGGTCTGAGCTGTTCAAATTAGTTTGTATCGTAGACCTTATAACTGAGTGACGTTCACAGCGCCGTCATTAACATTTAACATCACTGCAAACATACATCTAATATAAAATCAATATTTATTCACCTAGTACAATAATAGTAAGTAATCTCTCCCTCGTGTCCCGCAAAATCAGGTCTGCTGACCTGCAACAGAGCAATAGCCAGGTGGTCACCCTATTGTACGATCTTTACCTCACAAATATTGAATTACCGGTTAATGAGGTGTCCTTTAAACTGTTACACCGTTTTTACCCCGTCAATCTTTATTTAAGAAACATGCTCCTGAAATAGATCCGCTCCTTCTGTAATGCTGTAGATGAATGAATCTGCCCCTCACTTTTTATGGGAATGTGCCCACGCAGTAGTATTTTGGAGATTTATTTTATATATTATTTAAATTCTCTTTGTACCTCCAACAACTCCAAAGCATTGAAAAGCATTGCACTAATGAATATAACGGCATTATTATAAAATATATCTGTAGTATTGTGCACTATGTGGCTTGTTGCTAAAAATAAAAATGTCTGACGCAGGTGTACATTGACGGTTCTTAAACAAGCCCTCATAATAAATCTGATTGATAAATTCACTTGTGTAATGGATTACTGTGAACTGTGTGTCAATGATTGACTTATGATCAATAATATGATATTAATCAATACATTGTGTTCTAAAGACGCTTTTATATTGTTTTATTAATGATGAACTCTTCTGCCACAGGAATGTAATGCATTTTAATTATATTAATATTTTGTATTTTATATATATATATAATTGTTAAATATTTAAAGATGTCTGTGTATAATTATTTCATCATTATATATTGAATTATTGTTATATGAGGGGCTTTCTCAGCAAATATTTGTATAGGCGATTAATCGAGATTAATTAATCAGGACACCGTGTAATTAATTCAAATTAATTACATGGACGGCTCAGTCCAGTTCGGTGTGAATTATAGACAAGTCAATGCGGTGTCTAAATTTGATATGTATCAGATGCCTCGGATTGATGAACCGCTCGATCACTTTTATTCGACATTAGATTTGATGAAGGGACATTGGAAGATCCCCTTAACTCCAATGTTCAGTGAAGAAAAGAAAAAAAAAAACGTTTTCCACACCGTTCGAAATACACCAATTCGTGACCCATTCATTCAGTTTGTTTGGGGCCCTGGCTACATTTCAGCAGCTCATGGACCGAATCTTCAGACCACATGCTGCTTACACCACTGCCTATCTGGACGATATTTACAGTGATGATTGGCAGCGACACTTGCATCCAAGGGCTGTCCTGAGGTGGTAAAGACGTGTGGACCTCACAGCAAAGCCAAAGTAGAATGCAATCGGACTGGTTGATGTATGTATGAGCTTTCACTTGGGTCATTGGTATGTGGTGATGTGGGTGTGGCTGAGCAACATTTGTTGAGAGAGAGGGCAGGAGAGGAAAATGCAAGGATTGACACCTGGGGAGGTTAGGATTAGAATTCTCTAATCCGTTCAGTTAAATATTAGGCCTGTCAATCCATTACAATTTTTAATAAAATTAATTACATGGTCTCCCGATTAATTAAATCGCGATTAATCGGATATACAACAATTTGCTGAGAAAGCCCCTCATATAAATATATTCAATATATAATGATGAAATAATGATACATAGTTATCTTTAAATATTTAAAAAAAATTATATATATATATAAAATAAAAAAATATTAATATAATTAAAATGCATTACATTCTTGTAGCAGAAGAGTTCATCATTAATAAAACAATATAAAAGCGTCTTTAGAACACAATGTATTGATTATTACCATATTATTGATCATAAGTCAATCATTGACACACAGTTCACAGTAATCCATTACACAAGTGAATTTATCAATCAGAGATTTATTATGAGCGCTTGTTTAAGGACCGTCTATGTACACCTGTGTCAAACATGCTTGTGTCACGTCTCGGGTGTGTTGTGTCATAAACATATTATTTAGGTCACTGCGTCATTAAATATAGTTTAATACTTTAAACACATCTTGAGATCTCTTAGTTCAGATTTGTGCTCATCAAGTGTTTGAACACAAGAATGTAACACGCGTTTGTGTTTTTCTTCACTATATAAACTGCGCATTGCCATCCAGCTGAAGTTTCACTTAGTGTCCTCTGGAGGAAACAGGTGGTACTACAAGCATTTCTCAGGAATCTTCCATATTACGTTTTGGGGGGCATTGCGATTAATGGCGTACATTTTTTTAACGAGTTATTTTTTGTCAAATGAATCGCACTGAATTAACACGTTAAATCAACAGCCCTATTAAATATACATTTATTATGATTATACACATGTTCTTGTTGCACTCTAATCGGTCTTGGATACCACTATTCTGATGCTAGTGAAACTTTGTAATGCAGCACTTTTCATACCACTGTCTGAATTGCTAATGATGTCTTATTCCTCTTTTGTAAGTCGCTTTGGATCAAATCTGCTAAATGAATAAAATGTAAATTTAACAGCTGTTTTGGGTTCAGTGAGGAGCTTAAGAGAGATTAAAAAGCAGCCAGACTGGCAGTTGGGAAGGAGACCAGAGTCTTACAAGGGCACGGACTGCAGTGGCAGTGTGTGTTTGTGCTACAGAGTTGGAGTAAACGCTGAAAAGCCTCACAGAATAACTCACCCTCAACTGATTAAGCTGGTTCCCGCAGCCTCATTTTCCCCTGAGCAGACCAGAGTTGTCACACTACTTTGCGTTGGGGAGAAAAAGTCTGAGTTAGAGCAGAGAACCAATGGCAACCTGAAGTAGTGTTGAAGTCATAAGCCAAAGATCTTACCAGATATAGGCAATGGAGGAATTTACAGGAGAAACATCCACTCAAGCCAAAGGTTGATTTTCCAAATCTACACATTCCTGATGGATTCATATACTACTGACATTGCTCCTGCTGTGGGTTAAAAATCAACCAGTCATCAGTAGCATCTCCAGAGGTGGTGGTTTCATTACCCAAAGTTTTTGCAGAAGAAACTAGGACACGCTCTGGCAAGGTGATTAGACCACCCAATTGTTACACATGAAGGACTTTGCCAACTAGTTAAGCAAATGAATATCTGCAGTTTTTACATATATACATTTTTGTTAAAGTATGGATATTCTAACTGGTCTGTTGAAAACACATTTATAAAAAAAAAAACACAGCAACCATAAAGAGTAAATGTATACTGCATTTCAGAAAATCACGTGATTTCCTTTTTGGACGCTGCACAAATCCATTTTAGAATATGTGAGATGTGCATTGCCTGTTAGTTACATGCAAGTTGAATGTTCGTGCGAGTCGTGTCAGATGGCTGCACACGAGAACAAGAAATTGCTTATTTGACAGTTTCCGAAGTTCATGGAAACATACATTTTGTTTAGGGGTCAAGTAAATAAGGCTCCAGTTCATTTCATGCTGTCTTGGCAACGTTTCCAAGAACGCCAATATTTGCCCTCAGCGCTTGTTGCATGCTGGTTTATTTGGGGTCGTCTGAAGTCCCTCCCACAGACTAACATGCCTCTGAACATCACATATGGACTCAAACTGCGATTTGTTGTTTTCAAACATCAGACGGCCACTTGAGTAAAATGAGAATCAGGCTTGTGGTGATTTAAATCAAAAAACAAAAACATAGTTTTTTTTTTTTTTTTGCATTGTACTGGACATTTATGGTACTTTTTTGGAAACTCGCATTCTTACTTTGGTTAAAAATAATTTCTCTTTAGGGTCTTCATAATAGTTCAGGACCTTGTCTCACACACACAGAGTTTGGTCCCCCCCAATGTTCATGGTATCGTTATGTACCCTCCGTAGCGGAGGATAGGAACCATTTATGAAAATCATTCTCAGTTGTTGAAATGTAAAAATCTGAATAAACTAAGACTCCCTCCTGGATTAAACACTTAAAACAAGAATGTTTGTCCACCACATCCCATGGAAAGAACAAACTGGTGTCAGTTTAATATGAATAGAGAATATTCCAGGTTCAGTACAATTAAAAGGATAAAATCGGCCGCATGTGTGGCATGTCATTACCACAAAACTAAATCCTTTACTAGACTCCTTTTCTAGAAAGAAAGAAAAAGCAGAAATCAAGGTTACATTGAGGCACTTCTAATGGAAACTCTTGAAACAAGATGGTTTACTTCTAACAGCATAAATGTCACAATGTTAGGATGACCCCATGAATAACTGATAATCTGGCCTATGCCACCTCACGTCTCAGAATTTACCCAAGTTTAGATTGATCATGTTGGCCATTTCTGGTACAATTAGTACACGTACAAGTCTTCTAACCGTAAAATCAAAATGGCTCATTGCTAAATCACAAATTTAAAACCACTTCCTGTAAAATAATTAATAACTTGCAGTGAAAACAAATACAATTAACTTGGAGAAATCATTCATTTAAAAAAAAAAAAATATATGAAATTAACACAAGCATTTAGTGAAAGGACTTCGAGCACACAGGTAAAATATTAAACCAAGAGCAGTCGAGTCATGAATTAAAACAGCTTGCAGCAAAATCATGAAATAGAACAAGCGCTTGCAGTGAATTACATAAAGCTTAACTAGTTTAGCAGAAACATTGTAGCAACTTTTGAAAGATGAAATTGAATAAATAGGCATACTTTTTCTTTAGCTCAAATGTAAATAATCCTTTCAACGCTGAGCTCAAGAATATGAATAAGTTATAGTCAGACGATGAAGAAACTTTAACCAGCACGAGGAACCACGAGAAAACTGATGCAAGAGCAAAAACAGACACATGCTTTGTTGAAAACAGCAGTTTGATAAAGCAAATGAGCATTAATCAACATTGGAAATTAAAAGCTTAATCATTTAGATACTTTCATATCAATTGCAAATAATATTGACAACATACATTTTTCCCCATTTTAATTGCATTTGAAACTAAATGTCTGCCACATATTGGCACAGCGATGACCCTTGAGTGTGAACCCTCACCAGTTCATAAAATACTTTATGGTTAAATAGATATTTATAGGACAAATGAACTCAGTGAAGTGCGATTAACGTTTCAATGAAGTCTATTCATTATTAAAACAGTAAAACATCAGTAAGATCCACATTATGGGATATTGTGGTAACTGCAGTAATTTAGTGCGCCACAAGAGAATGCCAGAGGACTGCATAACAAGCTCATGTACAAAGTATTCAGACCCTTAAAACAATTCACATTTCCACACAGTCTGTATTGAACTTGTTCTGGGAGATATTCGGAAAACATTTAATCTTAAAACCACCTAAAATCATCTGAACATTGTTGAAATTCTAAATATCCAACCCCTCTATGAAACCTCCATTTTTACACAGCTGGGGAATGTCCTTATGGCATTACGATCACCTAACAATTGGCCTCAGATATTAAGTCAACAAGCAGGTTTTTGTTCCTGTGAAAATAAAAGCACCACTTTTATAATGATCATTTAATCACCTCAGATCCTTCAGCTCTGTAACCAATGAGGAGCATTATACAGCACAGAGCACAGAAACTACATCAGTTTGGAAAAGGGTACAAGTAATATCATGTTAGGACATCCCAGCTAGCACAGTTGGATCAGAGATCCGAGAGTGAAGCTACGACACACACACACACACACACACCTGAAGGAAGAATTGAACAGGTGTAAAATAAAACTTATCAGCACTTTTGCTAAATGCTTCAAAACTTTGAATTATAAACCAACGCATATTTAAATCTAATCAAATTAAAAAGATCAACCCTTTGTTCGAGAATCAGACCGATGCATATAGACGTTCTAGACACAATATACCAAATATACTGAACATGCAACACACAACAAATATTGCACAGTAAACCAGATGCACAAGAGCTTGAACAGTTTCAGTAGGATTCATAATGCTGTGAACTCAATTCTTACAGCTTACACTTTATTTTAATGCTATCACTAAAGTATTGAAAGACTTTTATCAGCAAAGTATTTCTGGTGAAAATAGACAACACAGTAGAAATGGTCCAAATACCTCAAGAACAGAGATTTCATGTATACACCACTGATGTTACTCCAATAGAGGAAATACAGACATCTTTTTTAAACGACCCTTTCTGTGAAACAAACTTCCCACTAACCCGCTGTAAACTCGGTGCACACTCACTTTAAGTTTCACGATACCAATTTCTATACCACAGCAAAAATATGCTAATATGATAAAGTGCTATTGACCACACCTGTTTAGTTATTTTTAATAATATAATTATTTTAATAATTATTATTTTCCAGAATTCCATGTTTTATAGTTTAATTTAATTATCAAAATGATATCTATTCAATTAATCCTTAAAACTTTTAACAAGTGAAAATACAACTTTTCAACATGTCTTTGCGTTTTTATTTAAAAAATGCAGGTGATATATTGCTTTATTATTATTATTATTATTATTATTATTACAGTGAATATTACATTTTACTTTACAATTATATTATATTTTTGTCCCTAATTCTTCCATTTTATGCATCACCATTTTTTTATTTTGATTCGTGCTTTTATTATGAGGTCTGTTTTTAGCCGGAAGCTTCACTTATCTCTATAAACAGTTCGGGACACGCTCAGTGTGACCATTGAAGACATTTAAGTCACGTCTGAGTGAGTCTTTGATCACCACCTACTGGGCAATATTTCAGTTTTGTAGGTGAATGCAAGTGAATGAGTGCCAAAATCATGAAGTTTAAAAATAATCACACAAGTCAGTATAAAAGTAACTCATAAGACTCCAGTGGTTTAATCCATGTCTTCAGAAGGGATAGGTGTGAGCGAGAAACAGATCAATATTTAAGTGCTTTTTCACTATAGATTCTCCTCCTTGCTCAGTCGATCCCCAATTTAACTTTCACTTTCTTCATTCATACCATCCCCTACTGGGAAGGAGGATAATTTATGATAAAAAAAGTACTTAAATATTGATCAGTTTCTCACCCACACATATAATTTCTTAAGACATTAATTTAACCACTTGATACTTTTATGCTGCCTTTATGTGCTTTTTATGTGTCACCATTTTGGCACCCATTCACTTGTATTGTATGGACCAACAGAGTTTAAATATTATTCTAAATATGATAATGAATGATGAGAGAATCTTCATTTTTGGTGTTAACCGATCTAAGCACTTATATTTGAAATCAACGTCTTAGAATAAATCTTAAGTGTACAATTTTTGTATGTGCATATTTTCAGCATAGCTGTGCATTTACTCTATTTGCACATTAAATTACTGATATAAAATGAGCAGTGTGATTCTGTGCATGTATTGTGAGCTGATGAAACACTTTATTTGTGCATTCTGTTATGAACTATTATGAGAATCTTTGGTGCTGTTAACTGCATTATTGAAATAAAGACTGGATCAGACAGTTTTGGGGTTCACTCCCACTTTCACTGCATGTTTTGTGGTGAGAGCTCAACTGTGCTGAAACAGAGGGGTGTTGCGCCCCTTTAAGAACCTTTACATGTGCGTTAGTAGTGTTCAATGATGTATTTTTACAAACGTCATCAGAATATATTCAAACTCTCTCTCAATCCCTGTGAATGAAACTGTCTAGAATGAACATAATGCAATTCACAAAAGATAAATGTATTAATTTTTGATGATGACACTTGTCTGTCCAGGTTATTTTAATCTGTCATTCAGGAATAATTGTGAGGAACTGGAAATAATGCCAATATAATTTGACCCATGTCGGTTCCCAGGACAATGAAAACATGGAACAAATTTATGAAACGGGACATATGTGGAGCTGGGGAAGGGTTAGTCTCCGCCTGGCCACTGGCATGTTTATATTAATACAAAGACAATTCTGATTGCTGCTCAGAGATGCTGCTGCTCGTATCTGCTCTAGGATCTGTTTCCCAATCACAATTCCAAACCTTATTGCTAGTGTGAAGGAAAACAGCTGACTCTAGATCAGCGGCTGCAGCCGAATTAATCTTACATCGCTTGTGGGGCTGCGGCCTATCGATGAGTGCATGTGCCAAGAGAATGTCCTCATTTCTCAAATAATTTGACATTTTTAACAAATAAAGTAGTGTAGTTCTTGGATTACAAAGTATTTAATGTATGTAAACATGTTCATCCAAGTTTGTAACAAATAAATAAAAAAATTTTGGTCTAAACTTCAAAAACCTTTCAAGACATCGTTTTATGACATTAATGTCGGTGCGGGAACACAAAGCTAAATATGCAGGTCCAAGCAATTCGTTTCAATTTAAGATTACTGTGGTAAGACAACCTGCCTGGACAACATCTGTCCTCTCTCCTCTAGACAGCACGTACTACACCACCCAGCCCCTGACTGTCTGACGGCCATCGGGAACATCAGACTGATCTCAGGGCAGCTCAGAGGAGATGGCGGAAATCAAGATCTAGGTAAATATCGGTCACTGCTTACAACTTTTTCTAATATTTTAAATCTGCAAAAACCTAATTTTACCAGAACAGGATCAACAGCACCACAGACACTTGCAGGTGGTTTAAAACATTTAACACACTTCTCTGCCCTCCCCCTCCACCACCTGACACATCACTGACTGCAGATATCGTCACCACATCTTTTACTAATATGGTTACAGCCATCAGCAATATATTCACAGCACCACACCCTGTCAAACACCCGTCTCCTGTATGCAACCCTTCTTTCCCTATGTTCTCTCCTCTGACTGACACTGCGGTCTCTAAACTCCTCCTCTCCAACCACCCCACAACCTGTTCCCTTGACCCCATTCCATCACACCTTCTCCAGGCCATCTCTCCGTCCATCCTACCGGCACTTACACACATAATTAACACATCCCTTCTTGCAGGCACTTTTCCCACTACATTTAAGCAGGCTCGAGTAACCCCACTGCTGAAAAAACCTGCACTTAACCCCACACAGATAGAACAATACAGACCAGTCTCTCTCATCCCATTCATGGCAAAAACACTTGAAAGGGCAGTTTTCAATCAGATTTCAATCTCTCACAGAACAAGCTGCTGGATGACAATCAGTCGGGCTTCAAAAGTGGATACTCCACTGAGACTGCCCTGCTGTCTGTCATCGAGTCGCTGAGACAGGCGAAAGCTGAATCCAGATCATCCGTTCTGATTTTGCTGGACCTTTCTGCTGCCTTTGACACAGTCAACCATCAGATCCTACTCTCCACCCTCTCTAAACTGGGTATCACTGGAACTGTGCTTGGCTGGTTCAACTCCTATCTCTCAGGTAGGTCCTTCAAGTTAGCTTGGAGAGGGGAGGTATCCAAGCCACATCAGTTACTTACTGGGGTACCTCAGGGCTCAGTGCTTGGGCCAATTTTCTTCTCCATATACACAACATCACTGGGACCCATCATTCAGTCACATGGTTTCTCTTACCACTGCTACACTGATGACATGCAACTCTACTTGTCTTTCCAGCCCAACGACACCACAGTGACCGCTCGAATCGCTGCCTGTCTGGCAGACATCTCGGCCTGGATGAAGGAACACCACCTGCAACTCAACCCAGCCAAGACCGAACTCCTTGTCTTTCCAGCCATCCCTGCTGTTGAACACAACATCACCGTGCAGCTGGGTCCAACTACAGTTTTGCCTTCCAAAACGGTCAGAAATCTAGGGGTAACCATTGATGATGAGCTAAATTTCACAGACCACATTTCAAAGACTGCAAGATCATGTAGATTTACACTCGACAATATCAGGAAGATAAGATCCTTCCTCCCTGTACATGCCACACAACTGCTCGTTCAGTCGCCTTGTCATAACTAGACTGGACTACTGTAACGCTCTCATTGCAGGCCTTCCTGCATGTGCTATTAGACCTCTCCAAATGATCCAGAATGCAGCAGCACTTCTGGTCTTTAATGAACCTAAGAGAGCACATGTTACACCACTTTTTGTCTCTCTCAACTGGCTGCAGGTTGATGCACGTATTAAATTCAAGGCTCTGATGCTGCATACAGAACAGTCACTAGATCTGCTCCAGCATACCTAAAATCATTCCTGCAGATCTACACTCCTGCCAGAAGCCTGCGGTCAGCTAATGAACGTCGCCTTGTTGCACCAACACAAAGAGGCACCAAAACACTTTCCCGGACTTTTGGTTTCATCATACCCTGTTGGTGGATTGACCTTCCCAACTCCATCCGTGAAGCGGACTCACTCTGGGTCTTCAAAAAACAGCTAATGAAGCTTTGTAGTGAAACTTTGTAATATGGCACTTTTGTACCACTGTCTCCTTGAGATGATTCGCTCATGTTTTCCTCTTGTAAGAAGATTTGGATAAAAGCGCTAAATGAAAAAATGTAAATGTAGGAAAGACAGAGTTTATTACTTATGATTCAAGTTTGCAGTAATGCCGATTTAACAAAACAATTCAGGAATATGCGTGCTCTTACCTTCATTAAATAACAATCAATATGAGTAATGGAGTTTTTGCTATGTAGCTTGAACGTTTCTTTTCAAACAACATTTTAGGGGGTAGCTTTACCCCATAGTTCGTTCATCCTCTGCCTGTGAAATGGGATGATTTAACATTCATACTGCTGCTTTACTCAATGACATTATCTCTAGAACTAGAAGTCGAAAGTGTAATTACACAAATGTGTGGGAGGTTTTCTAGAATGATCTATATTGAAGGCAGATATTGACTGAAAGGCTGAATTGTATTCTTAGCATATTTTAAGGTTAGTTCAGGTTGTCAGATCGGTTTTATATGTTGTCATTTTATACAATTCATTTATCAGAATTTCATTTGGCCAAAACATTTTTTGTATATTTTTGTTACTTTTTCCACTTTTCCTGCCTTATAGTTTTTATTTTTCTCCAAAGCCATTAAACAGCACATAATATATAATCAATTAGCACATTATTAGGTACACCTATTATCCATGCGATTATCTAATCAGCCAATCATGTGGCAGCAGTGCAATGCACAAAATCATGCAGATACGGGTCAGGAGCTTCAGTTAATGTTCACATTAACCATCA